>NC_141698.1:196694499-196949499 GCF_964263255.1 Lissotriton vulgaris | reverse complement strand
CCGCAACGCCACTCGCGACGAAAAGCGTCTCCGAGCAAGTGCCGCCTTGGAAATTCCAATGCGCAGAACAGATGACATTGCGCGTTCTCTTCTGTGGCCAATAGATCTAACCAAGGCTCTCCCCATTGCTGAAAGAGGTCTTGCGCCACGTCCGAGTTCAGACGCCATTCGTGATCCATCATGCACCGGCAGCTGAGTTCGACTGCCCTGGCGTCCAGAGTACCTGCCAGGTGTAGAACCACCAGGGTCACGCCCTGATGTTCCAGCCATTGCCAGAGGCGCAGAGCCTCCTGGCAGAGGGTCTACGACCCCACCCCGCCCTGTTGTATCTTGTTAGGTCAGTGAACACCACATGGCGGTGGTGTTGTCCGTGAACACCTGCACTACACTGCCCCGGACAGAGGGGAGGAATGCCTTCAGTGCTAGACTAATCGCCCGCAGCTCCAAAAGGTTGATATGGAGCCGGGACTCGTCGGAGACCAGAGGCCTCTGATCTCCGCCTCTCCCATGTGGCCTCCCCAGCACTAGAGGGACGCGTCCGTCACAACTACGTGCTCCGTAGCTCGTGCTACGTGCTCGTGCGGTCGAAATCCTCGCAGTGCTTAAATCCAGGCATCCCTATGGCACCGATCGGTGTCGTTCGACTTCAAAAAGATGATCAAAATGATCCAAAAAGTTAGTCAAAAAGTGACTAGAAGTACTTCTTTTTCCAGATCTGCGCTTGCTGGCGTGGAAAAAAGAAGAACTGATGTCAGCACGCGGAGGCGGCGTCTAAGTACTCCGACAACGTCATCTCGCCGCACATGACGCCGACGATGGACGCGGAGTTGCAGACGCCTACCGGCGCGCAAGGGTACTGCTACGCAAAAATTTCCGGATCCAGTCTGACGCCTAGGGATATTCTAAGGTAAGGAATCTATCACTAACGTGTCTCTTTCAGATGGCTGAGTTTGTCCGCCCTGGAGTTCAGGAAACCTGCCAGGTGTTGTACCACCAGGGTCACGCCCTGATGTTCCAGCCACTGCCAGAGGCGCAGAGCCTCCTGGTATAGGGTCCATGACCCCACCCGCCCTGTTTGTTGCAATACCACATGGTGGTGGTGGTGGTGTCCATGAACACCTGCACTACACTCCCCCGGATAGAGGGGAGGAATGCCTTCAGTGCAAGTCAGATCGCCCGCAGCTCCAGAAGGTTGATATGGAGCCGGGACTCTGCCGGGGACCAGAGGCCTCTGATCTCCGCCTCTCCCATGTGGCCCCCCCAGCCCTGGAGGGACGCGTCCGTCACAACTACGTGCTCCGGTTGGGGTAGGGAGAGGGATCTGCCGCTGACCCAATCGCGGTCCGTGAGCCACCACTGCAACGGTCTTGCAGTGCCCTCCGAGATCAAGACATGGTCGGACAAGTTGCCCTGATGCTGGACCCACAAACTTCAGGTCCCACTGCAGAGCCCGCATCCGCCACATGGCATGATGCACCAGGAGGATGCAGGAGGCCATCAGCCCAAGAAGCCGCAGCGTCAACCTGCTGACCGAGACTCGGGATAACGTCTGAAAGATCGGAATCAGAGCCTGAATATCCTGAACCCGCTGTTCGTCAGGATAAACCCGAAACTGCGCCGGGTCTAGAACCGCTCAGATGAAGAGGAGCTTCTGAGAGGGACACAGGTGTGATTTCGGTACATTGATGGAGAACCCCAGCAGGTGCAGGAGGGCGGCCGAAGTCTGGAGGTGGCTGACGACTGTCTGGGGTGAGCCCGCCTTTAACAACCAGTTGTCAAGGTAGGGGAAGACTGAAATCCCTAACCTGCCCAGATGAGCTGCGACCACCGGCTTCACTTTCGTGAACACCCGTGGGGCGCTGGTAAGGCCGAAGGGGAGCACGGTAAACTGAAAGTGCTCGTAGCCTACCGTGAACCGCAGGTAACGCCGTTGAGCCGGCAGGACGGGAATGTGGAAAAAAGCGTCCTGCAAGTCCAATGCTACCATCCAGTCTCCCGGGTCCAGGGCAGCTAAGACCTTAGCCAAAGTCAGCATCTTGAACTTCTCCTTCCGGAGGAAGTCATTGACTTTCCGCAGGTCCAAGATAGGGCGTAGGCCCCCTTTGCTCTTCTTGGGTACCAGAAAGTAGTGGGAGTAACAACCACACCCTACTTCTGGCCCAGGAACACGCTCGATGGCTCCCTTGGCCAAGAGGGCCGTAACTTCCTCTTGCTGAAGTTTCAAGTGATCCCCGACACGAGGTGGTATTGAGGTGGCATGGCTGGAGGGGTCGCCTCGAAAGGAAGGGAGTAGCCCCTTCGGACGATTTGCAGGACCCTCAAGTCTGACGTGACAGTGCGCCAGTGGTGGTGGTGATGGCGAACCCTGCCCCCCCCCCCCACTGGCGCCACATGGGTCTGAAAGCTCGGATTAGGAGGGTTTCGAGGCGGATGCTGCAGGGGCAGGTGTGGACTGGCCTCGCCATTGTCCCCGACCGCCGCCACGGCGGTTTCCACGTCCACCACCACGCAGGATGGTAGCTTGCAGGCCCGTGGCTGACAGGACATGTGGGGGCGCCCCTTCCTTGGCCACGAAAGGAGTGAAAGGCGACCGTTTGCTGGTGCGGGGCCGAGAGGCCCAAGGACTTGGCTGTAGCCCTGGAGTCCTTAAAACGCTCAAGCGCATGGTCAGCCTTGTCGCCAAAGAGGCGACGGCCATCAAACGGCATGTCCATAAGAGTATTCTGGACATCTGCCGAAAAAGTTGGCGGACCTCAACCAGGCGTGGCGTGGCGTCGAATCGCCACCGTCGTTGACATCGCTCTGCCCAGTGAGTCTGTGGTATCCAGTCCACACCGGATAGAATACCATGCTGCATCTCGACCCTCCGCAAGGGCTTGGGCGAGTTTAGTCCGGACCCCCTCCGGACATTGTAGCAGGATGTCCGCGATCGTGCCCCACAGAGAGTGGGTGTAACGGCCCAAGAGGCACGCGGTATTGACTGACCGCAACCCCAAACTAATTGAGGAGAACATCTTTTTACCATATTGTTCATACCTCTTGGATTCCCGATCGGGGGGGAACAGACGGGAATGCGGTCTGGGAGTTGGAGGCCTGGATGACCAGGCTCTCGGGGGTGGGGTGGGTGGACAGGAAGCAAGGGTCGCCCGGAGCTGGGAGGTGGCGCCTGGCCATGTTCCTATTTACAGGCGAACCTGTAGCGGGCTTGGACCAAGTGCCCAGAAGAACGTCCGACAAGGCCTCATTAAACGGCAGCACAGGCTCAGCCGAGCTTGCCTGCGGTTTAAGGACCTCAGTGAGGAGGTTAGTCCTCATGGCCGCGACGGGGAGCTCAAGGCTCAAGGCCTTGGCAGCCCGCATCAGCACCACACTATAGGTAGCCCCCTCCTCTGTAGCCACAGTAGGAGGGCAGACAAAACCAGTGTCGGGCAAAGTGTCCAGACCACTGGCATCCCCAGGCTCATCTGACTAATTAATTAATTAATTAATTGCAAGTTTATATAGCGCTAGGATCGACTCCCGGAGGAGTATCTCCGCGCTTCGACCGCTGCGAAACCCTTCCTGGCTTCCCTGAGAGATGGTCCCTTAATGGGTATCTCCAGGGTGAGACCAGGCATCCCCGGCGGTCTGGTGGGGCCGTTAGTGCAGATGAGGCAAGCTTATGCCCAGAGTTGCCGAGTGTGATCGCTGATCAGAGTGGGCACCGAGGCGAGAGAATTATCGAGTCCGCTGACCCTGGTCCAGAAACCTGCCGCGTCGGGAATCGAACCCTGGTCCCGGGCCATCCTCTGCTCTCGGGTCTGCCGCCTCTAACCAGTGAGCCACACTACTGCACTAGTCCTGAGAAGACTAGCACTCACGTGCTAGAGGGTCCTCGGACGCCTCTCAATCCCCCTCGTCACCCATCACCTGGTACTCCGGTGTAAAGGATGGGGCCGGATCATAGAAATAAAAATCTCCAAGCGGCGTCGAATAGGGCGACACCTTGGGGGCTGGCGCCGGCGAGGTCGTAAGGTCGACCGGCGACGACCTGGATCCGGATCCTGCAGGACCCTGCGGCGTCGGGACCAAAGTCGCCGACGGCGCCGAAGCACCCGACTGAGCTGGGGCCGAAGCACCCGGCCCGCGTGGGGGCCCAGTCGGGGCCGCTTGGCCAGAAGGCACCGTGGAACCCGACGGTGGAGTGAGAGACCTCATGGCCATGAGGAACACCTAGATCTCCTCCGGCGTCGTGTTCTGCCCAGGGACCGGCGTGTATGGAGCAGGCCGAGACGCCTACGGCTCCGGCGGAGCCGGTGCCGCCCGAACTCCCGCCCGCGTCGCCCGAGCGTCGGTGGGAGTCGGAAGAGCAATGATGCCTCTTCGACTTCTTGTGCCTCTTGTAGGAAGGTACATCCTGACTATGGTTGCCCCCAACTTTTTTGCCCTGTGTTTTAGCTGGTTTTGGACATAGTCGACCTGGGACCCTGCCAATCAGGACCCCAGGCCTACTGCTCTCTCTTTAAAATGGATTCCATGTACCCTAGGTACATTTCCAATTGGTACTGGGCCACCCTATCAGACCCTGTAACTCAGGGCATGGGTGTACCCAGGGCTGCCAGGGGCTGCAGCATGTATTATGCCACCCCTGGCTGGCCTCCTAAATTTGACACAACTGGCTGCATGACAGCTGGGGCAAAGTCGTGTAATCACCCTTTGCTGTAGGTGTAGTATACCTATACCTAACCCTAAAATGGACACACAGATTCCTATCAGTCACTCCTATGGCAGGCCTTGACAATCCTGAAGGCAGAGTGCTTGGAATCATGTGAGATGGTGCTCTGGCATGAGCTGAGCCTGTCTGCAGCTTACGGAATCAAGTCCTAATAGCTGTTCCATGATAACGCATACCATATACTCTTAAGTGCATTATAATCCTCGCGGTTAAATGCTAACTTTGGTATTGCTTTATCAAAACATGTCGAGTAAGGTGTCATACGAATTGGAATACTAACCCCTCGCCAATTCTGGCGACGGGGTTAGCATTCCACCCTTCTAGAGGGACACGACATGTATGTAACTGTGAACCCCGGTTAAAGTTAACTGAAGCCTCAGCTCCACAAAATGGATGCTGCCACCACAGACACGAGTCTGACCCCCTGCAGCTGGGAGTCCTCCCAGTGAGGGGAGCCTGGACAAAGGGTTTCCTGCCAGGGGCGGTGCTAGCACCGTCCCAGACATGGTTTTGTGTATCCTGGGTAGGCAGGGCTTTTCAGGAAGGTGACTGCTGAGTGGCACCCCGGTGCTCACTACGCATAGGCCGGTCTGAACCAGTTCCAGGGGCACACCAGCCCCTGGCCTGGGGAAGTCCGGCATGGCTGAGGGGTGTAACCACCCCCCACCTAGTCCCACCCATAGGCAGGACCTAGTCACCGGGCCAGCCCCCTTTTTTAGTATAAAGATAGGAGCGGGCCCCCTGTTAAAATTAGATCATCTTTGGAATCAAGATACCACTTTCTTCGAAAGGACTTCACGATTTCTTCTTCAAGATTCTCCCTTGTGGCTAAGGAGTAGTCACCCTGCATCCGCAGGCACCATCCTAAAGAACACTGCGGTCTGCTGCAAGTCCTTCATCACGAATCCGACGACCCAGCTCGACGAGACCCGGCTTCCCTGGCACCTCTGACCTCTACTCACCTCTACAGCCAAGCTGAGAACCGTGAGTGCGACGAGACCTCAAGGGACCGACGATCGCCAAGACTGCACGACATCTTTATTGCAAGCCCACCGAGTCTTCCACTGGTGAGTGCTTTGGGGTCCGAGAAGCCCCAACCCTGCGCAGCTCCAGCACCCAAGATCAGCCTCCCTGCATCTCCACGATCGGCGTGGGGCCCTTCTGCTGTTTGCTGTGCACCGCGTTGTTTGGCTACTAGCCGGCTGGCTTGTGGCCTTCTGAACGACGCCCGACGACAACTCTTCTGCTGGTCTGGTTGCTCCAGGCTGGCCCTTGCTTCCTTGTTCAAGAGAGGCACCCCGGACCCTCCTGGTCCACTCCAGACGCCATTTTAGGTCCACCGCGTGGGCTTGAATTTGCCAAGGCTTTGTTGCCCAATCCTGGGTCCAGCGACGCCGACAGCTTCTATCTTCGTGGGACAGCTCGATCCTCCATCCTGGTCGCCGACAACGCCTCCTGGTCCGTGAGATCTTCGAGTCAAGCGTCACCCACTCACCTTGTCGAGGTGACTACCATCCGGTGCCCCCCTGGTGCCCACTGACTACTGGCTAGTAGTCTCGAACTTGGTCCCCTCTGCTTTCAGGTGTCATCTATCTTCGAGATCCAGGCTTGGATCCAACTGAACTTTCTTCACTGGTCACCGGCCAGCATCTTTTCTTCCGGCTCCTGGTCCGTCTACGAGGATTCCCGACGTCTTTTCAGACCTATGCAGCTGCAGCCCCTGGGCTAGGTAACTTCGGCATTTCGGTGCCCCAGCATAGCCTCACTATCCAAGGGTCAGAATCTACCTTCGTTTTCTCCCTACCAGGTCGGGTTCGCCCGAGAACACTAACCTTCTATTTCCTAGCTACCATAGACTTTTGTCCCGCATCTCGCGTGAGAGTGCACACACTGCACCCGAGTCCCCTAGGCCTCCTAGACGTAATCTAACGATTCCCTAGTCAAGTCCTAGCGATTCCAAAAGCTATTAGTACTGTACTTACCTGCTAGGAATTTCGCATTCCACTTTCAGAGTATATGGTTTTCCGTGCCCCTCGGGCATTTGTATATACTGTGCGAACTTAAGTATTTTTGTAAGAGTTTTGGTTTGTGCTTAGTACCCTGTCCTCATAAAGAGTACAGGGCTGTTGTGATCTTTAAATAAATAACTGTTTATTTTCATAACACTTGTGTGGTGTCCTTTCACTTTGTATTCAAGGGGTATATGTGTGGTAAACAGCTGGCTTAACACGCCCTCTCGAGTCTTTAGCCTTAGACTGCTCGTATCCACGCTACTAGGATAGCTGGTCTATAAGGTTGACTTACAACCAATCATCAATAAGGGTTGCTGGACTGATACATAGTGTTCACTAGAATAGTGAGCACTGCATATCAGGCCACCTTCTCACATTGGTGAGCAGCGGTTGGGATTTGAGCTTGCTGTTGTTTTACCACACGTATCCTAAGAATATCTTGTTGAAAGATCACATAAGTACTGTTAGGTACATATAACTAAAGCTTAGAATACTCTGAGTTCTACTGAACCAGCTGTTGTAGCTCCTCAAGGCTTAGCACACCTTGGCTGCAACTCTTAGCAAGGGATCAGTAGGTAAACACATAGTGTAGGTAGGTGCATCACTTACACCACACTAGAATCAGCATGTCAGACAAAGGAGGAAACTCTGAGTATCCCCTTGTGTCAGTGGACCCTCCACAGGTCACTTCTAAATATGCTGCTCTTAGCTTCCATGAGATGAGACAAGTGTGTACTCTCAGGAAACTAAAACAGGGGTCTAACCCCACCACTTCCTTTCTGATTGGTCTCTTAGAGGCTTATGATGCCAGTAGGGCTGGTAACCCAGACCCTTCTAATCCAGATGGAAGTTTGCCCTCCTTACAGGGTCCCTTTGATATCCATCCCCTCCTTGAGGCAGATGTTGCTGAGGATGAGGATGAGTTATCAGGGGATGAGGCAGATAAGGGACAGGTAGAAGTCAGCAGACTAAGCAGGTCCAACTTAAGCAGACATGAGCTTGGTACTGGGGGACCCCTGGGCCCACTCTCAGGTCAGCTTAACATTGGGAATGGACGAGTTAGGTCTCTATCAAGAGGCTCTAGCAGATCCTTTCGAACCAATGGCTCTCTCAACTCTTCTCACAGAGGAATGTCTTCCCCTAAGAGGAGAGTGTATGAAGCTGAAGAAAGGGCAGTCAAACTGAGGATTGAAAGGGAAGAACTTGCCCTGGCCAAAGAGAGACTTGCCTTTGCTAGAGAGCAACAATTGAGTGGGACAGTTCCCACTGGTGGCAGCAATAAACCTAGCAATAGGGAAAGGAGTTTTGATAAAAAGCACCTGAATAAGATAGTGCCCCCCTTTAGGGAAGGGGATGACATCCACAAATGGATTACTGCTTTGGAGAGAGCCTGCACTGTGCAGGGTGTTCCCCAAAGTCAGTGGGCAGCTATCTTGTGGCTCTCCTTTGATGGTAAAGGTAGAGATAAGCTCCTCACCACAAGGGTGGAGGATGCTAACAATTACCAAGTCTTGAAGAATGTACTGGTTGATGGGTTTGGTTTAACCACTGAACAATACAGGATGCTGTTCAGAGACACCCAGAAAACTCAGTCTCAAGATTGGACTGACTTTGTTGATTGTGCCACTAAGGCTTTTGAAGGCTGGCTACTGGGTAGTAAGGTTACTGATTTTAAAGGATTGTATAATCTAATTATGAGGGAGCAAATCTTAAATAATTGTCAGAACCAGCTATTACATCAGCACCTGGTAGACTCTGAGTTGACCTCTCCACAGGAATTGGGTAAGAGGGCAGACAAATGGGTCAGAACCAGGGTTAGGCCTAAAAACCAGGGTGGTGACCAGAAAAAGGAATCAACCAAGCCTCAAGAGAAGGGTGGGGATAAATCCACAGAGAAGACTTCCCAAGGGCCCCAAAATTCCAACAAGGGTGGTGGGTCCCAGAACACTCCTTCAGAACAGAAGAAACCTTATTGCCATACCTGTAAACAGGTGGGTCATTACAAAAGTGATGCCAGTTGCCCTAAAAATGGTAATAAGGGAAATACACCCCCAGGTAATACTCCTAAACCTCCTGTTACCACTAGTGGTAATCCCCCAGGTGGTGGGAGTGCCCCCAAGAATGTGGTGGGCATTACTTTGGGCAATCAGGAGGACTATGGCTTAGCCAGGTTCCCTGACCACACTCTTGTCTGTGAGACTGGCATGGGGTTTGCCAACTTCACTACTGGACCCCACATTTTGGGCAAGTATAGACAAGAAGTTTTAGTGAATGGTCAGAAAGTTGAGGCATTCAGAGACACAGGGGCCAGCCTCACCATGGTGAGTGACCATCTGGTCCCCTCTGCTCAACTGACCCCTGGTTTTACTTATCAGGTGACAGACATTCATGGAGTGAAGAGAAGGCATCCCATGGCAGTAGTCAAGCTCAGTTGGGGTAATGTCACAGGGCCCATGAGAGTGGCAGTGACAGATAACCTACCTGTAGATTGCTTACTGGGGAATGACCTGGAACTCTCAGCATGGGCTGAGGTGGAACAAGAAACTCATTCCAGAATGATAGGCCTATCCAGACAGGTTAGTGGGGCAGTAATAGCTACAGCCCCAGTCCAAGCACCATTCCTCCCTGAAAAGGTTGGAAGGGCAGTGGTAGCCACTGCCCAGGCTCAGACAGACTTTTCAGAACAGGATAGGGGGGCTGTGACAGTCACAGCCCAAACACAGGCTGAGTGCCCTCCTGAAAAGGTTGGCAAGGTTGAAATGGTCTCAGCCTCTACTCAGACAGATAGTGAGGTTGTGAAACCTGAAACAATGGATCACTCCACTCAAACAGAGAGCATTGAGGAGGAAGAAGAGTCTTCCCCCTCCCAGACACTAGGTGAGAGCCAGCCTCCTCAGGGAACTGACTCTACCCCTGTTGAAGGAACTGCCCCAGAGGTAGTCAGGCCTAGCCTGGCAGAGCCCCTGATGGCAGTGGACCCTTCCCAGGTGGGACCCAGTCTGGAGCAGGTAACCTGCACCTCTCTACCCTGCCTCAGTCAGCCCAGGGCTGAAGAGATCAGGGAGGCCAGTGGTGGACCCCAAAGGGCCCCCTGTCCAAAAGAACCCCTTAATCAACAGATTAGGATCACTGAAGCTAGTAAACCTAGCCAAGTGAAAATAGAACAGACTCCTGAGGGATCCCCCTTAAAAGCAGTTAGGGAACTCCCACAGCTGGACACTGTTGGGCACAGCCAAACATGGGGCCTAAAGACCCCAGACCTGACCTGTCCCTCCAGTAAGCCAAACAGAGGGACTCAGTCTCCAGCTTTAGGTAGCCAGAGGCTGACCCTGAGAGCTCAGTGCATCTCAGCTAAAGAAAGAAAGGCCCACATGATGAATGGTGATTGGAGGAAGTTGAGCCCAAAGGTAGAGGAGCCTCACTTCAGCACTCCATCCCAGCATCAGCCTTCTTCTTTCCCAAGACACACCAGAGACAGAGATTCCCTATGGTGGAGACCCTCAGATACCCTTAGGGTGAGGGGTTGCCTAGTGGACCATGACACAGGGGGAAACCAAGCCAGAGCTGGTCCTTCCTTATATGGCCACTTAGGTAATAGAGGCTTACCTGGACAAGGATAGCCTTATCTCCTTTCGTTTGGGGGGGGGTTGTGTAGGAAGGTACATCCTGACTATGGTTGCCCCCAACTTTTTTGCCCTGTGTTTTAGCTGGTTTTGGACATAGTCGACCTGGGACCCTGCCAATCAGGACCCCAGGCCTACTGCTCTCTCTTTAAAATGGATTCCATGTACCCTAGGTACATTTCCAATTGGTACTGGGCCACCCTATCAGACCCTGTAACTCAGGGCATGGGTGTACCCAGGGCTGCCAGGGGCTGCAGCATGTATTATGCCACCCCTGGCTGGCCTCCTAAATTTGACACAACTGGCTGCATGACAGCTGGGGCAAAGTCGTGTAATCACCCTTTGCTGTAGGTGTAGTATACCTATACCTAACCCTAAAATGGACACACAGATTCCTATCAGTCACTCCTATGGCAGGCCTTGACAATCCTGAAGGCAGAGTGCTTGGAATCATGTGAGATGGTGCTCTGGCATGAGCTGAGCCTGTCTGCAGCTTACGGAATCAAGTCCTAATAGCTGTTCCATGATAACGCATACCATATACTCTTAAGTGCATTATAATCCTCGCGGTTAAATGCTAACTTTGGTATTGCTTTATCAAAACATGTCGAGTAAGGTGTCATACGAATTGGAATACTAACCCCTCGCCAATTCTGGCGACGGGGTTAGCATTCCACCCTTCTAGAGGGACACGACATGTATGTAACTGTGAACCCCGGTTAAAGTTAACTGAAGCCTCAGCTCCACAAAATGGATGCTGCCACCACAGACACGAGTCTGACCCCCTGCAGCTGGGAGTCCTCCCAGTGAGGGGAGCCTGGACAAAGGGTTTCCTGCCAGGGGCGGTGCTAGCACCGTCCCAGACATGGTTTTGTGTATCCTGGGTAGGCAGGGCTTTTCAGGAAGGTGACTGCTGAGTGGCACCCCGGTGCTCACTACGCATAGGCCGGTCTGAACCAGTTCCAGGGGCACACCAGCCCCTGGCCTGGGGAAGTCCGGCATGGCTGAGGGGTGTAACCACCCCCCACCTAGTCCCACCCATAGGCAGGACCTAGTCACCGGGCCAGCCCCCTTTTTTAGTATAAAGATAGGAGCGGGCCCCCTGTTAAAATTAGATCATCTTTGGAATCAAGATACCACTTTCTTCGAAAGGACTTCACGATTTCTTCTTCAAGATTCTCCCTTGTGGCTAAGGAGTAGTCACCCTGCATCCGCAGGCACCATCCTAAAGAACACTGCGGTCTGCTGCAAGTCCTTCATCACGAATCCGACGACCCAGCTCGACGAGACCCGGCTTCCCTGGCACCTCTGACCTCTACTCACCTCTACAGCCAAGCTGAGAACCGTGAGTGCGACGAGACCTCAAGGGACCGACGATCGCCAAGACTGCACGACATCTTTATTGCAAGCCCACCGAGTCTTCCACTGGTGAGTGCTTTGGGGTCCGAGAAGCCCCAACCCTGCGCAGCTCCAGCACCCAAGATCAGCCTCCCTGCATCTCCACGATCGGCGTGGGGCCCTTCTGCTGTTTGCTGTGCACCGCGTTGTTTGGCTACTAGCCGGCTGGCTTGTGGCCTTCTGAACGACGCCCGACGACAACTCTTCTGCTGGTCTGGTTGCTCCAGGCTGGCCCTTGCTTCCTTGTTCAAGAGAGGCACCCCGGACCCTCCTGGTCCACTCCAGACGCCATTTTAGGTCCACCGCGTGGGCTTGAATTTGCCAAGGCTTTGTTGCCCAATCCTGGGTCCAGCGACGCCGACAGCTTCTATCTTCGTGGGACAGCTCGATCCTCCATCCTGGTCGCCGACAACGCCTCCTGGTCCGTGAGATCTTCGAGTCAAGCGTCACCCACTCACCTTGTCGAGGTGACTACCATCCGGTGCCCCCCTGGTGCCCACTGACTACTGGCTAGTAGTCTCGAACTTGGTCCCCTCTGCTTTCAGGTGTCATCTATCTTCGAGATCCAGGCTTGGATCCAACTGAACTTTCTTCACTGGTCACCGGCCAGCATCTTTTCTTCCGGCTCCTGGTCCGTCTACGAGGATTCCCGACGTCTTTTCAGACCTATGCAGCTGCAGCCCCTGGGCTAGGTAACTTCGGCATTTCGGTGCCCCAGCATAGCCTCACTATCCAAGGGTCAGAATCTACCTTCGTTTTCTCCCTACCAGGTCGGGTTCGCCCGAGAACACTAACCTTCTATTTCCTAGCTACCATAGACTTTTGTCCCGCATCTCGCGTGAGAGTGCACACACTGCACCCGAGTCCCCTAGGCCTCCTAGACGTAATCTAACGATTCCCTAGTCAAGTCCTAGCGATTCCAAAAGCTATTAGTACTGTACTTACCTGCTAGGAATTTCGCATTCCACTTTCAGAGTATATGGTTTTCCGTGCCCCTCGGGCATTTGTATATACTGTGCGAACTTAAGTATTTTTGTAAGAGTTTTGGTTTGTGCTTAGTACCCTGTCCTCATAAAGAGTACAGGGCTGTTGTGATCTTTAAATAAATAACTGTTTATTTTCATAACACTTGTGTGGTGTCCTTTCACTTTGTATTCAAGGGGTATATGTGTGGTAAACAGCTGGCTTAACACGCCCTCTCGAGTCTTTAGCCTTAGACTGCTCGTATCCACGCTACTAGGATAGCTGGTCTATAAGGTTGACTTACAACCAATCATCAATAAGGGTTGCTGGACTGATACATAGTGTTCACTAGAATAGTGAGCACTGCATATCAGGCCACCTTCTCACACCTCTTACCTGAGGACTTTGAGACGAAGACTGTTGACGACTCCCGGAGCTATGATCACTCCGACCCCGCGACCAGTCCCTCGACCTCCTAGCGGACCGGGACCTCGAGCGGCGCGGGGCCGACTGCCGGAGCTCGTGTCGCTTGCGGGACAGCTCCCGTCTAGCTTTGGACGTCAGGGCCCGGCAGTCGGAGCAGGACTTGTCATCGTGGTCAGGGCCCAGACAGTGAAGACACCAGCGATGGGGGTCGGTAACAGACATCAGTCGGTTGCAGTCGAAGTAGGGTTTAAACCCGGGCATTCCTACCGGCACCGTCGAGTCGATAGACTTCAAGAAAAATGGTCAAAAAGGATCGTAAAAGTTTAGTAAAAAATTGACTAAGGGTACTACTTTTTCCGGATCGGCGCTTGATGGGGTGGAAAAAAAAAAGACGACGTCAGTGTGCGAGGGCGGCGTCTAAGTACTCCGACGACGTCATCACAGCGCCAACGACAGACACGGAGCCGCATACCGACGCGCAAGGGTACTGCTACGCAAAAGTTTCCAGATCCAGTCTGACGCCTGGGGATATTCTAAGGTAAGGAATCTAATACTAACGTGTTTCTTTCAGATTCGATTATTTTTATAATTTACTCCCACATGAGACCTCATACCAACACCTTCTAGTACGCTTCCCAAAGTGAATAGTTGACAGGACTGTTGCTAAATTTTCCCAGAAGAAGGTGGTCGTGATATTAGTGACAATGTCAAGTGTTCCACTGTCTCATAACTCCCAAACACTCAGTCTCCATAACTGGACCCCTCACCTGTAGACAGTGTTTATTGTACGGGAGTAGTCAGACATCACACTGACAAGATATTCCATGCTTAGAATGAATCATGCCTCCCCAGCTGGTATAAAGGAAATAGATGTGCCTGGACAAGAACGTTTAGGCATCTGATATTTAGGAGGGTTGTTTTTGTGGAATGTTTAAATCTCCAGATTTCAAAGAAGGCCCAACACTTACTGTCCTAGAGACGTTAGGGCCTCCTGCACTGTAGAGTGTTGAAGGACCTTTCAAGGTTATGGGACATTACACATCTCACATCTCTCCAATTGGAAGTGTGGATTCTGATTATTCAAATGGGACTGATTTGTTGGACAGGATTGTGAGAAGTTGGCCTGATATATGATGCTCACTAGTTCTAGTGATCACCTTGTATCAGTCCAAACAACCCTTATGGTGATTGGTTGTAAGTCAACCTTATAGACCAGCTATCCTAATGGTAGCATGGACAAAGCAGTCTTAGGCTAAACTTTTTTGGCATGTGAAGCCAGCTGTTTTACCAGATATAACAACTTGAATACCAAATGAAAGGACACCACACAGGTAGTTATGAAAATAAACAAGATATTTATTAACTAACAAACACCTCTGAACTCTTTATGAGATCAGAGGGCTAAGCACATGGCAAGACTCTTAAGAAAAATACGTTTAAGTTGCACAATTTACAATGTTGCCCTAGGGGCACAACAAACCATATACTAAGTAAGTGGAATGTGAAAGTCGATAGAAGGAATGGAGCTGTCCAGAGGCTGTAGGATCGCTGGGACTACGCTATCCTAACTTTAGGTAAGTAAAAGGAGGCCCACGGAACGCGTGTGCAGAGTGTGAACTCACACGCGAGATGCGTAACAACGTCTATGGACAGTACACAAGAAAAAGGTGAGTACGGACAATCCTGACTAGTTAGGACTAAAACGACTGTGAATTTGGACACTAGGAGAGTCAATCTACCCTTGAGCACCGAAATGCACTCGTTACCTCACCCGCAGGCTGCGGGTGCGAAGTTGTGTCGGGTTTCTGCGTTGAAGTGTATGGAGCCTGAAAGAAAAGATGCTGTAGGCGCCCAGGAGGAAGATGTCGGTGTGATCCAAGGGTGGATCAGGAAAGCTGAAGACCTGAAAGCAGAGGGGACAATGTTCAAAGTCACTAGCCAGTGACTGGAGTGGAACCAGAGGCTGTCGTCGCGATCAGGTGAAGAGTGGACGCTTGACTGTGGACCAGGTGGTGTCTTCGACGACCAGGATGGAGGCACGAGCTGTCCCACGCAGGCTCTCGCTGTCGGCGGCGTTGGATCCGGATTCGGCGTCAACAGGCCTTGGCAAAGGCAACCCACGCGGTGAGTGGAATCGGCGTCTGGTGCGGACCATGAGGGTCCGGGGTGCTTCTCCTTTGCAGGGAAGCAAGGGCCAGTCTGGAGCAACCAGACCAGCGGTGTGGATTTCAAGGATCGTTGTCTAGGAGGCCACTAGCCAGCCGGCAAGTGACCAGACAACGCGTCGAGCAGCAATCAAGCAAAAGGGCCCCACGCAGATCTCGTGGATACTGGTGGGCTGATCTTCTGTGCAGGAGCTGCTCGGGGCTGGGGCTTCTCAATCCCCAAAGCAATTCGTCAAAGATACCTCAGAAGTCGTGCTGGAAGCGAAGTGCAGTTTCTCCAAGATGGCCGGTCCCACGTGTCTCGTCGCACCCACGGATCTCAGCTGTGCTGCAGATGTAGGTAGAGGTCGGAGAGGTCTGGGAATCCGGCTCTCCTCGGGCTCTTAAGTCTGGATCCTCGAGGGAAGACGACAAAGTGAAGCCGCTGGACGCTTGATGGTGCCTGCTTGTGCAGGGTGGACACTCCTTGCCCACAAGGGAGATTTCTTCAGTCTTCTGTGGAGCATAACGTCGAAGTCCAGAGTTTCTTCTTGTAAAGTTTTAATTCAGGATAATCGGATTTGGAATGGGACCAGCTCCTACATTTATCCTGCTAAAGGGGGCTGTACTATAACTAGGTCCCTCCTATGGGTGGGACCAGGAAGGGGGGTGGTTACACAACCTATCCTTTGTCTGGTTTCGCGCCAGGGCTGGGGCTGGAGTGCCCCAGCAACTGGTTTGAACCGGTGTATGCACAGGGCACCTTGTGTGCCCCAGGCATGTCTCATTCCTTTCAGGCCTGTCCTACCTAATACACAACATCCTGTCTGGGGTGGTGCTAGCACCTCCCAGGGCAGGAAACCCTTTGTCCAAGCCTCCCTCGCTGGAAGGACTCCCAGCAGCAAGAGTTCAGACTTGTGTCTGGTGGCAGCATCCATTTTGTGATGCTGAGGCTCGAGTTTAACTTTAACCGGGGTTCACAGTTAGGTACATGTCGTGTCCCTCTAGAAGGGTGGAATGCTACCCCCGTCGCCAGAATTGGCGAGGGGGTAGTATTCAAATTTGTATGACACCTTACTCGACATGTTTTGATACTGCTATGCCACAGTTAGCAATAACCGCGAGGATTATAATGCACTTAAGAGTATATGGTATAGCGTTATCATGGAAACAGCTAAAGGACTTGGTTCCGAAAGCTGCCGACAGGCTCAGCTCATGCTAAAGCACCATCTCACATAATTCCAAACACTCTGCCTCCAGGATTGTGAAGGTCTGCCATTGGAGTGACTTATAGGAGTATATGTGTCCATTTTAGGGTTAGATATAGGTATACTATATCTAAAGCAAAGGGTGATTAAACCACCTTGCCCCAGCTGATTGATCAGCCAGTTGTGTCAGATTTGGATGGCCAGCCAGGGGTGGCATAATACATGCTGCAGCCCCTGGTAGGCCTTGTGTTCACTTAGGCCCTGGGTACCTATGGTACGCTGTATAAGGACTTACAAGAGTGACCCAATACCAATTGGTAAATGCACTTAAGGTACATGGATGTCAATTTAGAGAGAGAACAGCTAGCTGTGGGTCTGATTAGCAGGCCCACAGCCAGGGAAAGTCGTAAACCAGTGAAGCAAAAAGCAAAAATCTGGGGTGACCATAGGATTACAGACCCTTCTCTCCTACAAGGATAGCCACTACTCCCCTAGTGCCCTGTGTAGAGCCTGCAAGGAGCAGAGATTTATATTCACCCCATTCAAAATAATCCACAATCAGTGCCCAGTAAGTGATTTTGCTTGAGAAGAATGAAATCAGCACTCTCTCTTAATCTTTTTATGTATTAGATCACAACTCTTTTTTACTGTTGTCTCACAGGCCATTAATATTCCAAGTAAGGATTTTAGTGGGATCAGGTACAGTAGCTTCTTGCCTTAACTCCTTCGGTGCTCAGGATGGCCCCTGACCGTCACGCGTCATGGTGGGAGTGTGCCAACGACGGCCCGCGGCCGTCTGAACTCCGCCCATTATTTCGCACGCACAGCGTGAAAATTTGGCAAACGCGCAAGGGGTTAAAGAGGTCCTGTAACTAACCAAGGCCATCTGTTTTTACCATAAGGGCTTCCACCATTGCTGGAAGATCAATCAAGTTTTCTCCTTTAAACTTGACTCCTAAGAGTACCCTCATTTTTCAGATCACTCCTGTGAAAGGTAAATAGTAACCATATTAAGTCAAAGCGCTTCTAGCTCAGTGCAACCTCATCCATGACTCCCTCCCTTTTCCCTCTCAAGTATTTCAAAAAGGCTGTAAACAGCCCACCACACCAATGTTGGGAGTATCTGTCACCTCTTCCTAATTCCTCATCAACCGAGCAAGTAACTTAGCATAACAGACAAGCTTTCACCAGTTACAGGTTTACAACCTTGAAAGAGTCTGGCATTTTGTGACACTAGACAAAATTTCCATGTTGAGGAGGCTGCTCTGAAAAGGTCAAACCCCCACAGTGTCAACAGTAATCAAGTACGGTGCAAACTGTACCAGGGCATCAGTCTTGACCATCTTCAGCAACTTGGGTTTGAGATGTAATCTGATACATTATCGCTGGACTTCACTTCTCCTGCTCTCCCCTTCGTAGGGTGTGTAGGAAGGTGGATATCTGACTATGGTTGCCCCCAACTTTTTGCCTGGTGTTTTGCTGGTTTTTCGACTTAGTTGACCTGGGGCCCTGCTATTCAGGTCCCAAGGTCCACTGCTCTCTCTGTAAAATGGATTCCATGTACCCTAGGTGCATTTACCAATTGGTACTGGGCCACCTTATCAGTCCCTGTACAGCATACCTTAGGTATCCAGGGCATAGGTGTACCCAGGGCCTACCAGGGGCTGCAGCATGTATTATGCCACCCCTGGCTGGCCACCCAAATCTGACACAACTGGCTGCACGACAGCTGGGGCAAGGTGGTGTAATCACCCTTTGCTTTAGATATAGTATTCCTATATCTAACCCTAAAATGGACACATATATTCCTATCAGTCACTCCTATGGCAGGCCTTAACAATCCTGAAGGCAGAGCGCTTGGAATTATGTGAGATGGTGCTCTGGCATGAGCTGAGCCCGTTTGCAGCTTGTGGAACCAAGTCCTAATAGCTGTTCCATGATAACGCTATACCATATACTCTTTAGTGCATTATGTACCTCGCGGTCAAATGCTAACTTTGGCATAGCATTATCAAAACATGTCGAGTAAGGTGTCATACGAATTGGAATACTAACCCCTCGCCAATTCTGGCAACGGGGTTAGCATGCCACCCTCCTAGAGGGACACGACATGTATGTAACTGTGAACCCCGGTTAAAGTTAACTCGAGCCTCAGCATCACAAAATGGATGCTGCCACCACAGACACAAGTCTGACCTCCTGCTGCTGGGAGTCCTTCCAGCGAGGAGGGCTCGGACAAAGGGTTTCCTGTCAGGGCGGTGCCAGCACCATCCCAGACAGGATTTTGTGTATCCCAGGTAGGCAGGGCTGAGAGGAAGGTGACTGCAAGTGGCACCCCGGTGCTCACTGTGCATATGCCGGCTCAAACCAGTTCCAGGGGCACCCCAGCCCCTGAGCTGGGGAGAGACCGGACAAAGGAGAGGGGTGTAACCACCCCCCTTCCTGGTCCCAACCATGGGCAGGACCTAGTCGCGTGCCAGCCCCTTTTCTTAGGATAAAGGTAGGAGCGGGCCCCCTTCCCAAATTAGATAATCTTGAATTTTGAACTACGTTCCACGAAAGGAACTCTTGACATTCTCTGAAGACTCTCCCTTGTGGCTAAGGAGTAGCCACCCTGCACCAGCAGGCACCATCTAAGCGGTTGCGGTTTGCTGCACGTCCATCCTCCGGATCAAGACTGACCAGCTCGACGAGACCCGGATTCCCTGCCATCTCTGACCTCTACCTGCATCATCAGCCCAGCTGAGATTCGTGGGTGCGACAAGACCTGTGGGACCGTTTATCTTCAAGACCTGCACGACACTTAACCAGCACGACCGCCGAGGGATCCTCGAGTGAGTGCACTGGGGTTTGAGAAGCCCCAACCCAGAGAAGCTCCAGCACCGAAGTCCAGCCCCCCAGCATCCACGAGATCTGCGTGGGCCCTTCTGCTTCTTTGCTGCTTGCCACGTTGTCCGGTCACTTGCCCGTTGGCTAGTGGCCCTCCTGACGACGTACCACAACGTTTTCACCGCTGGTCTAGATCCTCTAGACTGGCCCTTGCTCCTTGTTCAACAAGAAGTGCCCTGGACCCTCCTGGTCCACTCCAGACGCCATTTTGACTCCACCGCGTGGGCTTGCCTTTGCCAAGGCTTGTTGCTCCAACCCTGGATCCAGCATCGCCGACAGCAGACACCATCATGGGACAGCTCGCACCTCCAGCCTGGTCGCCGACAACGCCTCCTGGCCCGTGTGACTGCAGAGTCCAGCGTCACCCACTCACCTGATCGCGGTGACTTCATCCGGTGCCATCCTGGTGCCCACACAATCACTGGCTAGTGATTGAGAACTGAGTCCCCTCTGCTTTCAGGTCGTCTCCATCACCGATCCAGCCTTGGATCACACCGAACATCTTCACTGGTCGCCTGCCAGTGAAGATGTATGTAGCTGTGAACCCCGGTTAAAGTTAACTCGAGCCTCAGCATCACAAAATGGATGCTGCCACCACAGACACAAGTCTGACCTCCTGCTGCTGGGAGTCCTTCCAGCGAGGAGGGCTCGGACAAAGGGTTTCCTGTCAGGGCGGTGCCAGCACCATCCCAGACAGGATTTTGTGTATCCCAGGTAGGCAGGGCTGAGAGGAAGGTGACTGCAAGTGGCACCCCGGTGCTCACTGTGCATATGCCGGCTCAAACCAGTTCCAGGGGCACCCCAGCCCCTGAGCTGGGGAGAGACCGGACAAAGGAGAGGGGTGTAACCACCCCCCTTCCTGGTCCCACCCATGGGCAGGACCTAGTCGCGTGCCAGCCCCTTTTCTTAGGATAAAGGTAGGAGCGGGCCCCCTTCCCAAATTAGATAATCTTGAATCTTGAACTACGTTCCACGAAAGGAACTCTTGACATTCTCTGAAGACTCTCCCTTGTGGCTAAGGAGTAGCCACCCTGCACCAGCAGGCACCATCTAAGCGGTTGCGGTTTGCTGCACGTCCATCCTCCGGATCAAGACTGACCAGCTCGACGAGACCCGGATTCCCTGCCATCTCTGACCTCTACCTGCATCATCAGCCCAGCTGAGATTCGTGGGTGCGACAAGACCTGTGGGACCGTTTATCTTCAAGACCTGCACGACACTTAACCAGCACGACCGCCGAGGGATCCTCGAGTGAGTGCACTGGGGTTTGAGAAGCCCCAACCCAGAGAAGCTCCAGCACCGAAGTCCAGCCCCCCAGCATCCACGAGATCTGCGTGGGCCCTTCTGCTTCTTTGCTGCTTGCCACGTTGTCCGGTCACTTGCCCGTTGGCTAGTGGCCCTCCTGACGACGTACCACAACGTTTTCACCGCTGGTCTAGATCCTCTAGACTGGCCCTTGCTCCTTGTTCAACAAGAAGTGCCCTGGACCCTCCTGGTCCACTCCAGACGCCATTTTGACTCCACCGCGTGGGCTTGCCTTTGCCAAGGCTTGTTGCTCCAATCCTGGATCCAGCATCGCCGACAGCAGACACCATCGTGGGACAGCTCGCACCTCCAGCCTGGTCGCCGACAAAGCCTCCTGGCCCGTGTGACTGCAGAGTCCAGCGTCACCCACTCACCTGATCGCGGTGACTTCATCCGGTGCCATCCTGGTGCCCACACAATCACTGGCTAGTGATTGAGAACTGAGTCCCCTCTGCTTTCAGGTCGTCTCCATCACCGATCCAGCCTTGGATCACACCGAACATCTTCACTGGTCGCCTGCCAGCAACATCTTCTTTCAGACTCCATAGACTACAACGAGGATTCCCGACGACATTTGAACCCTATGCAGCCGCAGCCCCTGGGCTAGGTAACCCGAGCATTTCTGTGCTCCAACGCAGGTTCACTATCCTAGTGTCCAGATCCTTTTTCGTTTTTAGTCTACCTAGTCGGATTCGTCCGGAAACAGTAACTTTAGAATTACTAGCATCCATAGACTTTGTCCCGCATGAGAGTGCACACTCTGCACTTGAGTTCCCTAGGCCTCCTGCTCCTAACCTTAGGGTTCAGTAAGGTAGTCCTAGCGGTCCTGAAGCCTCTGGATCGTGTTACTTACCTGCTAGTATTTCGCATTCCACTTTTAGAGTATATGGTTTTTCGTGCCCCTCGGGCATTTGCGTTATTTGTGCAACTTGTAGTATTTTCTTAAGAGTTTTGTATTGTGCTTAGCTCCCTGACTCATAAAGAGTTCAGGGTAGACTTGTTATTATTAAATATACTTTATTTTGATAACAACTTGTGTGGTGTCCTTTCACTTGGTGTTCAAGGGTTATATGTGATGGTAAAACAGCTGGCTTAACACGCCCTCTAGAGTTTAGCCTAAAGACTGCTCTTGTCCATACTACTAGGCTAGCTGGCCTATAAGGTTGACTTACAACCAATCATCAATAAGGGTCGTTTGGAATGATACACAGTGATCACTAGAATAGTGAGCACTATATATCAGGCCAACTTCTCAAAGGGTGATCACCAGATTATTGACCTCTGTTCCTTTACGGCTTGTCCTCACTTCCATCCAGCCAGGGACCCGGGTGCTACGGTCCATTTAAGCCTAGGGAGCTGTGGCTCTGAGCAGCAAGGCTTACACAAAGGGAAAAGTCAATCAATCAGGGGTTTGTAAAGCGCAACTACTCACGTGAGGGTCTCATGGTACTGGGGATGGGCAGGGGCTTCTGATCCGTCTGGGTGTGGAGGTTTTGTTGAAGAGCCAGGTCTTGAGGTCCTCCCTGAGCTGGGTCAACAACGCGGAATGCCTAAGGTGTAGGGGCAGGGTGTACCAGGTCTTGGCGGCGAAGTAGAAGTTTCTTCCTCCGGTTCTGGTCTTGTGGATCCGTGGAACGGAGGTCAGTGCAAGTTGGGCAGAGCGGAGTTCTCTTGCATGTGTGTGGAAAGTGAGGCAGTGGTTCAGATATTCTGGACCTGCATCGTGGAGAGCCTTGTAGGCATCTGTGAGGAGCTTGAAAGTGATTCTCTTGTTGATAGGGAGCCAGTGGAGTTGTCGGAGTTGTTGTGTCATGTGGCTGCGCTGTGGGATGTCGAG
This sequence comes from Lissotriton vulgaris, assembly GCF_964263255.1. Lineage (NCBI taxonomy): Eukaryota > Metazoa > Chordata > Amphibia > Caudata > Salamandridae > Lissotriton > Lissotriton vulgaris. The sequence continues at coordinate 196,926,980 of NC_141698.1, read as the reverse complement.
GAGCAATCTGTCTGCGGCATTTTGGATGTTCTGTAGTTTCCTCAACTGTTTCTGGTCGACATTGGCGTAGAGTGCGTTGCCATAGTCAAGTTTACAGGTGACAAGTGTGTGGGTGACAGTCACTAGGAGTCACTCGGAGTCACTTTAGGTGACCAACTCCAGTAGGGAGCCAGTCGGGGGCACCAACAAGGTCATCAGAAACAGCGAACTCAGTAGGTGAAGCAGTCTTCAGTCTAGAGCCTATCTTAAGGTCGGCGCAGTTGCTGAATACCGGGTCCAGAAGATGGCCTTTAATATGAGTAGGGAAAAAAATAAGCTGTTCCAACTGAAGTGCAGCTAGACTGGCCGCCAACTCTACGGCGATATTATCAGAGATGTTATCAAAATGAATATTAAAGTAGCCCAACAACGTAAAGTTAGAAGGAGAGGTGACCAGATCAGTGACAATGGAGGGTAGGGAAGTGTGGAACTGTTTTTAATGGGCCAGGAGGACGATAGATAAGGGTGCCTGAGAAACTATTATTTGGGGAAAAATCTATAAAAAAGGACATACTTGCACAGTCTGGGATGGAGTCGAAGGTGCATCGGCACGTGTACTGGTCTTTATAAATAATTGCCAAGCCACCTCCTTTCCCATGGGCACGATCTTTACGTGCAATCTGAAAGCCCTGAGGTAGTGCTTGTACTAAGTCCGGTTCGGAGTCTGACGTTAGCCAGGTTTCAGTCAAAAAGACTGCAACAGGCATGAGTTCATCCAGCAACAGTGCAATTTCAAGACTATGTTTAGGCAGGGACCTGCAATTCAGAAGAAACATTTTAATATCCCGCTTTTCATCTTTACGCAGTGTAGCATTCAGCTTCACATTACAATGAGAGCAGACGGAGGGTAGATCCAAAGGGTGATAGAAGTGACAACAATTGTTTCCATTGGAGTTCTCAAACTAAGGAGAGAGCTTGAGATATAGTGCTTTTTTTGTCCGTAGGAAGATGCAGGGGTCGTGGCCCCTAGCCCCGGCCGGGCGCAGACGGGCTTGCACGCGCCCGCTGCGCGGGCCCGCTGCGCGGCCGGCGAAGGGTGCTCATCATATGCCAGGGGAAGAGGGTGGGGCCGAACAACTGTGCCGGCAACCCGGTCTACCCCCAATATGGCGGCGTCTTTTCCCAGTCCCAGCGCCTATTCGGCTGTGGGGGAAATGTGCGGCTAAGGAACGGTAGGTCTGTGCAGTTTAAAATCACAACAAAATACAAAACAGTTTTTAAAAGTTCGCCAGCAGCTAAATCTCCCGGCTTCCGCCTCAGGAGGTATTACCCAGTTTCTAGTGACGCGCGTGGGTGTGAGCGCGGTTTAAATACCAATTGTCAGGGGTCGGGAGGTCCCAAAAACTGTTCCGGCAACCAAGTCTACCCCCAATATGGCGGCGTCTTTTCCCCGTCCCAGCGCCTATTCGGCTGTGGGGGAAATTTGCGGCTAAGGAAAGGTAGGTCTGTGCAGTTTAAAATCACAACAAAATACAAAACAGTTTTTAAAAGTTCGCCAGCAGCTAAATCTCCCGGCTTCCGCCTCAGGAGGTATTACCCAGTTTCTAGTGACGGGACCTCCCGACCCCTGACAATTGGTATTTAAACCACGCTCACACCCACGTGCGTCACTAGAAACTGGGTACTATTTACTAGGGTCTTATAAGTAGGTTAGCTTGAACAAGTGGGTGAAAGCCAATTCGACATACCAATTTAAGATTAAGGACACCGGCACTGAGGTCTGGTTAGCAGGCCTCAGTGTAGTCTGAGTAGAAAAAAGAGCAGCATCAGTCCAAAAACATGGAGGTGACTATAAAAAAAAGGGGCATTTCCTTACACTGTGGTTCACAAGTAAATCGCATTGTATTCAAGTTCTGATACAAGTCTATCCACCTCTAACACTTCTGCCACATTTCTTAAGTTTTGCTGAAACCCATCCTCATCTTGTCAAACTTTGTTTCGAAAGCTGCTCTAGTGTTCACAATAACTTTGGGCAAAAGGAGGGATTAATGGGACTTTGGTGTTCCGGGAAGTTCTGCTACCCCTTAGCTGAAACCGGATTGGAAGCAGCATGGGGCCTGGCATATTTATTCAGTTTTCTCTGGCTACAGTGTGGAAGGTTGACAAAAGTGGAATGAATGGCTGGGTTACTGTAGACATAACTTCAAACATAAAAAAACAATAAATCCCTAGACAAGTTATTGAAAACATATTGGCAATTCTCAAAGGTGCTGGATCTAGAGAGGCGTGGAATAAGAGGAATTTGCGTCACTGGCTTCGGCAGTACCTGCATATAGGATTCTTAATGTCACAACCGGTGTTACTTAATTACGTATGAGAAATTGCACAGTGCCTCCAGGTTCCGGTGAATTGATACTGCTGAATATATTCCAGATGCAGTCTGGCACCTGGAGGTAAGTCTCCTAGAAGAAATCTACAGGATCAAATATCCTTTAGAAAAAAGCTGAACAACTTTCTTTGAAAATGTCAAGGATTATACTCCTTCCTTCTCTTCTTTCTTAATTAAGTTATTTAGAGTTTATAGCAGTTATTCAAAGTTTTAATAGCCATAGGTATCTGTTTGCTCTTATGGTATTTTTGCATTATTTTGCAAAAGTACACTATAAAAATTTCAGACAAAGATTTAGTAGAACCAATGCCAATTTATGATGTATGCATTTTTATCTTGACAAATTATTCATTTGTTTGGCATCAAGAGTATGAACAAATTTGGAGAACTATTCGTATCTGAAGCACTATGTGACTATTTATTGCGGTGTATGCACATATTTTCATGAACAAAAAATTAGACAGCAGTCACTATGCTAAAGCTGCAACACAACAGCGCTGCTCAGAAAGATATACACCTGCAATTGTTTGTGTAATTTGTAGATGTGAACATATTACCTGGACTGCTGAAATTGAAGTTTCAATCTGGTTGAGAGTCAGGAGTTTTTTCTTCATGCTGGATAAAATTGCAGAGCGAGTTGGAGGATTAACAGACATCGGTTGGGGTCTGCTGATGAGAAGATCTTCATGTTGCCACTTAAAATAAGAAGTGTATATTTCCAAGTTAATTCTGATGCATTCCACACAACCTGCTACTGTTTAGCTTTATCCATTTAGCAATACACTTAAAAAGAAAATCTAAGACAAATATTTATCCACAATTTAGAGAAAATTCGGATATTTAGCAGAATAAGTACTTTTGTAAAAAAAATATATATATATTTAAGGTAATGTTCGGCAAACAGCTTTGTCTTTCCTAAAGGATAGCTTGAATTTAAAAACAACGTAAGAAAACAGCATCTCAATCACTCACAAGGGATTTCTCAAATTTACTTTTCCCTGATTTAGCAGTGTTGACAACTTATTCCAGATGAACAAGTTACTTTTCTTTTGTAGCACTCTTTCTGGTGGACTCTTTGTATTGTGAATATTCTTCAGGGCTCAGACTGAATCCGTAAAACTCAAAAGCAGTACACTCCTGCGAGCCTAAAGGTGGCGTTGTGCATCTCTGCATCAATATTTTTTCATACGATTTTCCGAGCCCTCAGACGCAGAACACATCAGCAGCTTGGTAGGTGTGCAGCTCTCGTGTTTGAGACCTTTTTAGATTGGAAAAAGCCCATTCCAACGAAAGTGGAGGAAGAAGGGTTGTGCAGATTCGAAGGTTAAATGGAGTACTCATCAGAAGGAACATGCTACTTACCAGTATGCTTCTGTTCCTGGCATGTAGAGCTGCAGATTCTCAAAATTCGCATTAGATCGCCAGCTGGTATTGGGCTTGGATGCTTGCACTTTGTTGTTGTCTTGGAAGGAGTCTTTGTAGTCACGAGATAGGTGACTCTTCCCTTGGACAATATTGCGGATGGGCATCGATTCCATCCTTAGATTGTTTTTAGCCATGATGGGAAATGGAGTTAGTAGAAACAGAAAAGATGTCCATGTGTGTATATCTAAATAAGATAGAACTGGAACAGATACAGGTCCCGAGAGGTGGGTGGGTGTATGAGAATCTGCAGCTCTACATGCCAAGTACAGATGCATACTTGTAAGTAGCATTTTCCGTTTGAGGCATATGAGCTGCAGATCTCACACTTAGCATAGACTGTACAGCAGTATCTCTCCTAGGGTTGGTCACCTGTATTCGTTGCAGTAGTTTGAAAAAGAGTTTTAAGAACAGCTTGGCCCACAGAAGCTTGCTGCTTGGCTTGCACGTCCACACAGTAGTGTTTAGTGAAGGTGTGAGTTGTAGACCATGTACATGCCATACAGATGTTTTCTAGGGGAATGTTCCCTAAAATTATCATAGAGGCCCCTAGTTTGCGTGTAGAGTGCGCTCTAGGGGGAATTGTCAAGATGCGTTCAGCTTTTTGGTAGCATATCTGGATACATTTTACTATCCACCTTGCAATTCCAGCTTTGGAGATGGGATTACCCTTATGCAGTGAGGAGAAGATTACGAACAATTGTTTGGTTTTGCGAAAAGGTTTTGTTCTGTCAATGTAATAAAGCAGTGCTCTTTCGACATCTAGGGTATGTAGAGCTCTTTCTGCTATGGAGTCTGGGTTTTAAAAAATCACTGGTAACTCCACCGATTGGTTAAGATGAAATGGAGAGATGGCTTTAGGAAAGAATTTTGGGTTGGTTCTGAGAACCACCTTGCTACGATGTAATTGTAAGAATGGCTCTTGTACGGTTAGAGCCTGGATCTCACTTACTCTTTTACGAGACGTAATGCCAACAAGGAAAGCTCCTCCCCATGTGAGGAACTGCAGTTCGCATTTGTGTAAATGTTCAAATGGGGGTCCCATAAGCCTGTTGAGAACCATATTTAGGTTCCATACTGGAGAGGGTGGTAACCTAGGAGGAATGATTCTTTTTAGGCCCTCCATAAAGGCTTTAATTGCAAGGACTCTAAATAGTGACAAATGTTGTCTGTTTTGCAAGTAAGCAGTAAGTGCTGCTAGATGTAAACTCAAAAATTCCTTATTTCGGCCGATTTGGCCATAAAAGAGTACAATATAAAATACAAACAGAAAGGAAGGATCAGGAAAGGTATATAAAAAGAGGGATGGGAGAAAACAGGTGACATTTAAAATTCATTTCTATACACATGGGAATATTTTTATACAAGCAAAAATACCCATTCTTCAATACAATTTTTTAAAATATAGCAAATTCAGAGCACTCATTTCTCAACAGTATGGCTAGCAATCAATATCAGTTAATTTACGCCGCTTGCACCACATAGCTAGCAGAAATTTAGATAGTGCAAACACAATAGGGCTCAATGTACTTGTTTTAAGAATTCTAAAAGCATTCAAGCAATGTTTAAAACCAAGATTTCTGCACTATGGTAACAACCAATATTTTCTTGCTTTGGTGTATGCTAGACAAAAGAAGACAACATGAAGCTCATCTTCTAAGTCGCAGCAGCAGCCCGGGCAAGACTTGTTAGAGGAGGCCGACCAGCTACTGGTGACGGCCTTAAGGGGTAAAGTGCCATGTCGCCATAGGATAAAAAGTTTGTGCGCTAAAATTGGGAAGACAACATCCCTGAAGTCCTCGAAATGATAAGAATTTTTGAATTCTAAAAAAGAATTAGTAAGGGTGCCTGCATTAGGATCCGCATTTAGGAGCTCCAACTTTTGCCCGTTGTAAATTTTGGTACACATTTTGCGTGATACCTGGATCTTCCCACATAGATTGTAGTAGAATACTTAAGAGTTCATGCTTAATGAACACAAGCCAGGGGATTTTGCCTACACAATTATAACTGAGGATATGTTTGAGCTCATCCCTGTAGTTTAAAAGATCTGGTGTGGTCCATATCCTGTGCCAAAACCTTAGGGTTTTTTTTTACTGTGAGCTAATTTGCGATAGGCGTCAGTCCCAGATCTAGCCTCAGTGGTGTTAACGGTGTACTTTGAGGAAGTGATAGTAATCGCCTTATAAATTTGGACTCAAGTTTAGTAATTTCAGGAGCAGCACAGTGGCCCCAAAGCTCTCCCCCATAGAGAGCAGCTGCCCTTGCTTGAGTCTTATAAACCTCCAGAACAGGACTCACTGGCCTAAAGCTTGAAGAGTTAGAAATCTTTGAAATGGCACCCGACAACTGAGAAAGTTTCAAGTGGGATTTTGCCTTTTGCGGACCCCATGACAAATTTTTATGAATTGTAACGCCCAGGTACTGGAAGGTCGAAACCCTTTCCAGATATACATCGCCCAATGATGGATTTGCGCGAGTTGACACTGGCGAGTTAAAAATCATGAATTTTGTCTTGTCTGCATTGATCTCAAGGCCTCTGTTCCTACAAAAGTCCCCAAACCCCTCCAGTATCCTCTGAATCCCCATAGGAGATTTGGAGAGCAGGAGGGTGTCGTCAGCGAACATAATCGCAGGCACCCTCCTACCCGCCAGCCTTGGTGCATCATTGTCAGGGACACCGTCCAGATGTGAGATTACCCCGTTGACAGAGGCAGAACAGGGTCGGTGCTAACACACAGCCCTGTCTCACCCCCCCTGCCAACGGGGAACCTTGGTGACAGCGTCCCGTTCTTGCCACAGCGGACCTGGGCAAAGGTCCCCTCATGTAGTCTTGTGAGTAGCTCTAGAATCTGATTTGGGAGGCCCATATCCTGAAGGACGGCCCACAGTTTCCCCCTAGGAACTAAGTCAAACGCGGACCGAAGGTCCACGAAGACCATGTAGAGGCAGCCACCCTCTACCTTTACCGTCTTCCAGTATAGTAGGATCAACCGGAAAATGTGGTCCATAGTGGACGTATTCCTTCTGAATGCCGCCTGAAAGGGGCTCAGTACATCGTGGGCAACAACACAGGACAGAGGAATCCCTACCTGCCGGACAGGCGCACACTCTCTCCTGGGGCCCAAACGTTGTGGTCTCGCCACGCCGCACAGTTCCATCTCGCGGCCCGCGGCTGGAGACTACAGCTCCCAGGGAGCCTTGCGCCCACTTCCTGCTTCCTGACGCTGCGCGCCTGGAGGCGCTACATTAACAGGACGCTCCTTCCGCGTCGCGGGACGCGCGCGGGCGACGCTGGGCGGAGCCGGGGCAGAGGGCGGGCCATCTGTGGCCATCAGGGGCCAGAGGAGGCCGGGCTGGGCCACCCCCTTTGACCGAACTAATGGGTAAGCGCAAGCATTTGGGGCCTGAGGGACAGGGGGCTAAAGACGCTAAGGCACCCCGCAAGGCAGACACTATTATTTCCTATCTTACATCGGCGGTTGGCGCCATTAACCAGAAAATAGCCAATGCTGAAAAGGAATTGGAACTGGGAAAGGCCACTGACTCATCTAACACTGACCCCTCACATCCCATTGAGGCAACCCCTGAATGTCTTTTGGTTGAGGCATCACCTGTTATTGACTCTGAGACTAATGATTCTCCGGAACAGCGCATAGAGAGCCAGGGCTTGGGTCAAAATGTGTCACCAAACAAGACTAAAAGGAAGTCTACGAAAAATGGGGGGAAAGGTATTCCTGCTTCCCTTCACCAGGACTTTGTCCGTGACATCTGCTTACTCATGGGGGATAAACTGGAAGAACTGATTAATGCCCGCCTAAACCAATACTGGAAGAAATTGGTAAAGACATTGTTGACTGCTTGAATACTTGTTTGGCCGGGTTGCTAAAGAGGTGCGAGAAAATTGACTTATTCATTAATGATTTTCGCGCAAGAGAACAATTGTCTGCTAATGTTAATAAGACTAATGAGACTCATAATTTGGAGCCCATGGAATGCACAGCGATAAAACCCTCTTCTGCGAACGTACCCCTGCCACCCACACATGCCCCACCAACCCAACCATTAACTTTACCTCAAAAGGTGGTTAGATCTGATATTAGCAAGTCATTGTCACAACATAACCCCATCCCAGCCACAAAAGTGAACATCGTAGCACGTCCTAATACCTCCCACAATTCACCTAACCATAGTTCTCCTAGCACCGCCAGGCTGCATCTACCACCTGAGGCGGCCCCCTTTGTGGCAGTAATAACTGGGGTCCCATTTTTACACCAAAATGAGAAAGAGTCCACTAGGGACCTACTAGATAAATCTAGGGAATGGTGTAAACAATACTCTAGTGGTGAACAAGATATAACCCGTTCCATCATCATGGCCAGAAGGGTGGGGTGGGTAGGACATGGGGAGAAGAACATTGTGGGAGATTGCATCGTCATTAATTTCTCTGAGAAAGAAGTGGCAGGTAAACTTTTCTGGGATGGGTCTCCTATTACAAATAATGGAATTAGACCGCTCCCTCTGGGGTATTTTTATCCCCCGCGGGGGAGCATGAAGGCTTATTCATATTCGCAGAAGGTAGCTGGGAACAGAATTACACCTACTCTAGGGCCATGCCACTTTGCCATGCTACATAAGAGCGGGGCTTCAGTTCCTGCTCCCCAGCACTTACCATCAATCACGATACCGACATCGACCCTGAATAGTAAACAGTCTAAGGGTGTCCCCCTATCCAACCGTTTTGCACCATTGTCATTCTCAGATAACTCGGATTGACTACACAAGACAAGAGATACCAATCAGATCTTCCCTTTGAAGCGCAAGAAGATGTGTAGGATTCTCAGTTGGAACATCGCAGGCTAAGATCGAAGATGAGAATTGGTTGAGTTTTATCTCATCCTTCGATATTATATCTTTCCAGGAAACGTGGGATATAGCCAATAGATTTGATTTAGATGGATTTGCTCATTTTAATATTTCTGCTATACCAAGTGTGTCGGGCAGAGCAAAGGGCGGCCTTTCTATATTACTCTCACTTAATCTGAAAGGGAAAGCCAAACAGTTAGAGACTTGTTCCTCGTACTTTTCAGTAGTAGAACTGTCAGTGACAAACTCACTCACCATTCTACTTATCAATTTTTATAATTCCCCTGAATTTGTCAGTACAAACCAACTTATAGCATCACTTGAGGAACTTTTGGAAAGTTATAAATTAATTAAAAGTAGTTTTGAGGTTATCCTCATGGGCGACTTCAACATTCATCCTTGCCGCATGAACTGCATTACGGAAGATAAAGGGGGGCCACCTTTTTCGCTCCTCACGCATTTTGAGCACATTAAACATGGGGAAGTCTTGGAGAATTTTTTGGCCTCCTTTGATCTTTACGAATCAAGCTGTTGTCCAATAGGTCCTAGACCATTAACGTTCAAAGGGAAAGACACAGGCTCGGTCATAGACTATATTTTTATATCATGTTTTATTTTGGCCTATATCTCAAGTTATAGGGTAGTAGACTATTTTTAGTGACCACAATCCTGTGGTATTAGAGGTCACACAGGGGGGGTTATTAGATTTTAAAGATCCCAAAGAATCTGTCACGTGTTGTGTGACTGATTTGATAACTAAGGACTAGGGCAGAAGATTGAAATGGTCTAATGTGACCCCGATCACCTTCCTAAAAGAGGTATTAGCAAAGGTCGAAGACTAGGTTGGCATTTGTTTAGATCCCCTTGCCTCTAATAATAGTATAGTACAGGCTTTCAATTTAATATGCCAGCATGTAAATAACGACCCAACGTTAAAGCTAAACCCGGGGGGCAGAGAGGTAAACGGTGGTTTGATACTAACTGCTCTAGGGCTCACTCTGCCCTCCTAAAGGGACTAAAGGAGATAACAGGAAACAAAATAAACATAGCCCAACTCAGGAAGACATACAAACAGGCCATTTATGCCCGGAAAAAGCACATTAAAGAACAAGCATGGAATGATCTTCAATCACCAGAGGTCCTCCGGGATAGCTCCAAATTCTGGGAGGTGATTAATCACCCCTATTTTCCAGGGGTGGAGAATCACGCCGTGGAATGTGTTATTCCCTACGAGCAGTGGCTATCCCATTTTGGCAATATCTATAGTCAGCCTACATCTGGCCACATGCAGGATTGCCCTATCCATTCTCATACGGAGCTAATTAAAGCGTTCGACCCTGAGGATGTAGAAAAAGCCATAAACGATACACTTAAGAAGAAGGCACCGGGCCCTGATGGGGTCCCCGCGGATTTATATAAAGCAGCACCCAAATTTTGGGCCAAGATTTTGACAAATGTGTTTAATTGCGCAAGAGCAAATAAGTTTCCTCAATCTTGGTCAAGAACAATAATTATACCAATCTTCAAAAAGGGCCTAAAGGGCGATCCGGCCTGCTATAGACCTATTTCCCTAATTGACTCTGCCGTCAAGATCCTGGGCAGAGTCATTTTGGGTAGGATCTTGGCCAGAAGGCAGGGGAATTCTATCAAATGCCCAATACGGATTTAGGCCCAAAAGAAGTACACTGGATCAGTGCCTAAATCTGCACCTGATCATTAGTAAATATACAACAGTGAAAGAAGGGGCCCTGTATATGGCTTTTATGGACCTCTCCTCAGTCTTTGACCTGGTTAACAGGTCAAGGTTGTGGGGAGTCCTTCTGGAAATGGGTATGGAGAGACCACGGGTGGGATTTTTAGCAGACCTCCACCAGGGACTAGAGGCCTCTCTTAGAGTAACTCAAGATGGAAGATGCACTGGACTTTTCAAATCACAGAGAGGGGTGAGGCAGGGAAACATCCTTGCCCCTCTCCTTTTCACCTTATACATAAATGCACTCCTATTGGCCCGAACGGGCATGGCCCTTAATAAGTTATTGGCTTCCTTTGGGGATTTTATGACCTCGTTAGATTTGAAAATAAACACACAAAAATCCCACGTCATGATCACGGGACTCAAGGGTAGGAAAAAGAAATCCATAACTTTCAGTTGCACAGGAAAGGAAGTACAAAGGGTTTCTTCCTTCACCTACCTGGGCGTGATCTTTGATGATAAAGGAAATTGGGGCGCCCAACACAAGCCCAAATCAAATGAAGTTACCAGATCCGCTGCAGCCCTTTTTAATTTTGCTACAAGAATGGGGTCACGTCCAATGGAAGCTATTCCTAAGGTATATAATGCTAAATGCCTAGCAATCGCCACCTATGGAGCCTCAATATGGGGATATACAAACCCAGTTAACATCCAGATGGCGGAAAATAGATTTTTTAGATCACTACTCTCCGTCCCCCAGTCTACTCCCACTTTTACCATCCACTCAGAGTTAGGCACTGGGTTTGTTTCAGACCTCATAAAATCTGCCCCTGTCATCTCCTGGTTAAAAACTTGGCTAAACGAGGAAATCTCCTTAAACCATCAAACCATCAAATCCTCAAAGACTGCTTGGCCATGGATGGAGCCCTAAAGATTCCATGGCTGACCTACGTAAAAACTATGTTATCTCAGGTGGGACGCATTGATCTTTTCGATTCCCCCGATAGCATTCAAAAGGAAGACGTCAAGTTGATAAAAACATCATTGATAAACACCTTTACAGCAGAGAGGGAGGAAACAGAACTTAAAAAATCTACTGTTAGAAGAAATTATGCCCTTATCACTGTCCCAGGCCCAGAACCCTACCTGGTCTTTGTTAATAAACCGTTCCACCGTTTCCTTTTAACTAGATTCCATTTAAATTTGATACACTTTTTGTTAGGCACCTACAATAGATGGGATACACCTGATAACGTAAATCCTTGCGACTGTGATCATTTTTCATCTCAGGACACTCTACATTTCATTATGTTCTGCGATCATTACGCACAAATCAGGAGAAAATATCTTTTACCAATTCTTCGAGAGGCTGGCTTCTTACAGGTTAGGCCAGCACTCTTGTTTTTGCAACTTTTGCACAATGCACAAATAACTTTTCATGTTGCAAAATTTCTAGTAGCAGGAGTCCGTATAAACAAAAGGCGTAACAAAGGAAGACAAGGACAAATCCTAAACGAAACTTTTTAATACATTTTAACATATAGTGATGTTTTAAACTTTCTACACAAATTGATCTTTTACTCAGGTCAATATAGCCCGATGTATAACTTATGTACATACATTTTTTAAGAACTAATGAAATTTGTTGGTCTGATGTATGATATATTATGTAGATATATTTACTGTTGTATTTTATTGTCTATTTTATGATCTGTATCCTGTATCTTTTTATGATTTTTAAAAATCGAATAAAAGTGATTGACTGAATGACATCGTGTTCCTCCATCCACCTCAACAAGTGGTCCAAGACCAATCTCGCAAATATTTTTTGTTGGACGTCAATTAGGCTGATTGGTCTGTAGTTGACTGGGAGCAGAGGTGACCCCTTCTTGAATATTGGGACGATCTCTGCCCCCAGCCAAGTACTGGGGATTCCCATGCCTCTCGAGATAGCGTTAAATACTACATGGAAGTAGGGGGCCCAGATTTCCGGTTGGTGTCTGTATAGATCCCCCGGTATTTTATCAAGTCCCGGGGCCTTTCCCACTGTAAGTTTGCCTATTGCACTTATCACCTCGTCTATGGTGAACTCCAGGGGCTCCTCCTGTTCTTCTGGGACTAGTACGTTGGGCAAGCTACAGAGAGCAGCTTCCCCCCGTATAGACCTTTAAAATGAGCCTCCCATGCTGTTGCCGCAATATTCGGTTCTATGGCAAGCTTGGGTTCACCCGTGCCATGGTTAACCAGTGACCAAAATCTGCACGCATCTTTTGCGTCCAGAGCTTGCTTTAGGTTCATCCACCTATCCATATCCCATTCTTTTTTAGGCATGGGCCATAACCTCTTTGTACTGCAGTCTGCAGTCTCGAATCACCTCTTTACTACGCCCTTCCTTTATAGCTGTGACAAGGTTACACTTTGCTCTCCTACATGCAGAGTTATACCAGGATGATGCAGGTACTCTGGGTCTTCTAGATGGTGTTTGGGGGTAGAAAACTTCAGCCAGATTATTGGCAAGATCTAGGTGAATTGAACCAAGTTCTCCATTGAAATCCCTAGGAGAGTCTTGGAAGATTAGGGTTTCAACCTCCAAGAGTCTTGGTAAGACTATATTGTAGACCTTGGCTAAGTTCTCTTCCGAACCTACTATTCTCCCCAACTTGACCATACGTCTGTTGGTAGATAGGGTCAAGCCAGTGCCCTCTACATCTCCCCCTGTGTTATGTGGATCTATTTCTTGTAAACCTGGATATGCCAGCTCCAGGCGTAGCGCATTATGATCACTGTTGGCTCTCTCAAATATCCTGAAATCAGTGACCATCGACCACATCTGGGTTTCCACCATGATGTAATCGATTCGGGACTCTTGTCCCTTCTTGTTACAAGTGCTCACTGATGGGCTGTCGGACGGTGAACGTCTGTTACACGCCCTAAGAGAATTGTTTAACACAAGAGCAGTAATCTGAGTCGCCAATGGGGACCAGACCTTTGGGCGTGGGGACTGACATTGGGGAATTCCCCAATAGTCGTCCTCTCCCATGAGAGCACCTTCGCTACTTTCAAAAAATGGCTCATATTGACAATTGACATCCCCTGCCACCAAAAGCCTAAGATCCCCTGACAGTGCGCCCAGAAATTGGGACAGGTCTTCAATAGTGGATGACTCAAGGACTAGACGTACTGGCCGCGAGTAGACATTCACAACCGCCAGACCATACCCATTGGGCCATTTTAGTACTAGACACTGCACATCGTCTGAGTGGGTGGACATATTTTCCACCACACAACCCAAGTAAAGAACAACCCATATGGCCAGTCCCCCAGATGGTCTTCCTTTCCCTCTCCACCGCGCAGGGACATGAAAGGTGGCAAAACCTACTCTTGAATGTTCCTCTCTGGCCCAAGTCTTGTGGAACAAACATAAATCCATCCGGTCTACTAAAGCACCCCACTCTGTAGAATGTAGCTAGTTTATTATTCCAGCCACGTTCCAGGATAGTATTTTAATTAATGTCAGTGCCGTGGCTACTTTGGTTACTGCAGCACTTCCTAGTGTCTGGCCGTCAATTTGTGCCCCGCAATCGGGCGGAGCTTGATGTTGTAGCACCACACTATCATGTGTAACACACCCCTCTACCATATTCGGTTCCCAAATCTGAACAATTGGAAGCACTCTGTCTGAACCCACCTCTGACTCCACTACAATTTCAGTAAAAAAAATTTGGGGTCATAGTCTGGGATTTGCCCACCCTCAACTGCCCAGCCGCATGGAGTCAGTCCACCATTTCGAGGGAGCTAAACCGGTTATAGGTCACTGGATAGTTTAGGGGGACTGGATCTCTGTAGCCACCCATGTTCATCCTTTCGCCCCGCCCCTGAATCACGAGTGTCCAATCCAGTGCACAATCTAGCATTAGAGGTCGGGGGTAGAAGAAAGACAGGGGATAGGGTTGAATCCAAGAGCCTACACTGTTGTGCACCCAATTGCAAATATGTTCTACTGTGCGCGGGTCCCTAAAGTTAACCAGGACGCATTCGCCAGAGATGGTCTTTCTACTGCGTCCCACCCAAGCTACTCTTCGTACCATCAGTACTTCACTTTTAAAATTGTTCGATAGGGGCCTATCTATATTGATTAAGACACTGGGTCACATTTTTTAGGGAAGTAAATGATTCCAGACCCGGGTTACCAATTTCTGGGATACCTGTCAATACCACCACGTACGGACTGGTTTCAGGCGGTAGATCGATTCTTGTCGTAACCTGGAATCTTAAGTTGGATATGGGCAGATCCCTCTCTGGTGCGGTCGCGACTGGATCAGGGGTGGGCATGGTCAGAGTAACTGCCGGTGTAGTCCCAGCACCAGCTCCTACAACCACCAATGTCGTATTGGCAGCTGTGGTCGGGGGGCCGGTAGTAAGAGGGGGAACAAGACAGGGGGCCCCAGTAAGCACAGGACTGCCTCTGGCTGTATCTGCTGACCACTTTTTTCTTTCTTTTTGCCCCATTTACTTTCTCGGCCATGGCCTGTTGTAGCTGGGAGAGTTGGAGTTCCATACGAGCAAGCCTCTCATCTAACGGTACAAGTGCTGCCTTTAATAAGAACCCCAGCCTCTCCGTTAGATGTTGACCCTCCTCCTTGGCCTCCTCCCCACACTGCACCGAAATCGTGGGTCCTTTCGAAGCTGGGGATAACAGAGATAGGTCAGTGTCCGAGACAATCGAATCAATTAGAGTACAACCTCTCTTGGATTTAGGAGTAGTTATACTGGCAGTCCGGCCCTTCACAGTTCTGGCCTTCTTGTGATACGTCACTTTGGTGGCAGCCCGCTTTCTCCTGCGTTTTGCCCCTCTTAAATTACCCTTCACCGGGATTACCAGTGATTTCTGAGGCGAGGTAGGCGAGGATAAAACCTCTCGGAGCTCTGTTTCCTCTGGAGTAGGGGAGCCTATGGTTGGAGACATATGGTCATCATCATGAGGAGCATGTACCAAAGCAGGAACTGAGGTGGTTTTGGGATGATCGTTGTGGACAGGCGTCCGGGCATTTGCTAAATGGCTAATAGAGGAACGTTTGGCCATAGCAAGGTCCTGGGACACTCTACGCTCCATAAGGATAATACCCTGGTCAATCACTGAATTAGCTCTTGTAATACAATTGTCTACTGGGCCAGTAATCAACCCTCTGCAGGCCATTGTATTGCTCCTTGTTCCCCGAGCAGGCATAGTAAAAAATAAAAAGGTCCCCTGCAACGGTACTCACTGTGGCAGATATGGTTATTGGTGCAATAAATGGCACATCTTTTCCATTTTGCAGCATAGCAAGCGCTAGTAGTAGGTCGTCTGGCTTCTTTAATGATGTTCATACAGACCGTTGGTAGGTTAAGATACCCGAACTCTAGGACTTCAGGAGCCAGATCGCCAGATTCATCTGACCTGGATCTGGATGTCTGATCTCTCCATGGTTCTGCGTTAGCAGGGATGGGGACAGGCGCGCAGTTTTTGGTGTGGAACTAGAGAGAGTTCCAGCAGTGTTGTGCACCATGGTTGGCGTGCCCATGTGGGAGTAACTAAGATTAGTTTGAGAGACTGTTGTTGGTGCTTACATACCACTAGTGGAATTAGTGGGAGTGGCGGAAAAGCATACGCAAATCTGCCTGACCAGTTCATCCATATCACATTGCCCTTGGACAACGGGTGTGGAAACCTGGCGGCGAAGTTTGAGCATTTTGCGTTGTCGTGTGTGGCAAACAGATCTAGGTCTAGTTGGCCCCACATTTGGAAAAATGGTAGAAGGACTTGGGGATTTAGTTCCCATTTGTGAATCTGTTGTGTCTGTCAACTTAACAGATCCGCAATCTAATTGTGAACTCCTGGAGGATGTTCAGCAAGTAGATATATATTTTGTGGGATGGGCCATCTCCAAATGTTCTGTGCAAGCTGGGACAGCTGCGTATGAGGCTGTCCACCAACACCAGATCTGTAAGTTGTCCTTGAGCCCGATTCCACTGCTGTGCTAGACATTCCTGTAATGGACGAATTTGAAGTCTTGCATATGGTACAATAAAAATGCAAGATGCCATCATGCCTATGAGCTGCATGAACACACTGGCTGGAAGACAGTGTTGGACTTGAAATTTTGTGACGAAGGCTTGTATGCTTGCTACAATGGCTGGACTGGGATACGCTAGAGCTGTGGAGGTGTTTATTGTGGCCCCCAGATATTGGTGTATATGAGAGGGCTGGAGATGCAACTTGGTGTAGTTGATTGTGAACCCCAAGTTGTGTAATGTTGGAATGGTTTGATGAGTGTGTTGAACACACTGATTGAGTGACTTGGCTTTAATTAGCAAGTCATCTAGATATGGGAAGACATGGATCTGTTGTCTTCTGAGATGTGCTGCTACTACTGCAAGGCACTTTTGGAACACTATGGGTGCAGTGGTGATTCCGAAAGGAAGGACTTTGAATTGGTAGTGTTGTCCATCCACTACAAACCTTAGATACTTCTTGTGAGAAGGATGTATGGGAATGTGGAAGTAGGCGTCCTTGAGATGTAGTGTGGCAAGGAAGTTGCCTTGTTGCAGTAGCGGGAGCACTTGTGGGAGAGTGATCATATGAAAATGATCTGAGTGTATATATAGGTTGAGTGGCCTGAGATCTAGTATTGGTCTTAGAGTCCCGTCTTTCTTCAATAATAGAAAGTACAGCAAGTAAACCGCTGTCCCTTGATGTTGTAAGGGAACAATATCTATTGTGTGATTTTAAAGCAGCAAGAGAACTTCTTGTTTTAAGAGCGTAAGATGTTCTGTGTACATGGGACGCTGCTTGGGTGGTATGTGTGTGTGGGGGGGGGGGGGGGGGGGGAAGGGGGGGCTAGCTGTAAGTTCTAGGCAGTAACCAGACTGAACAATTTGTCTTACCCACCTGTGTGTTGTGATGGAATCCTAGACAGGTAGGAACTGTGATAATCTTCCCCTGCCTGGAGTGGGATGGCCTGGGGGTGTGGAGGGAAGTCACTGTTTTGTGTTAGGGGAGGTACGAGTGTTATTCCCTCGACCTCTTTCTTTATTGTGGTTTCCTCTGTATGCGCCTCTAAAGTATCTTCTATTAGGGGATGTTTGTGTAGCGGCTTTAAATGAAGATGAGTTGTCTGCTCCAATGTTTTTGGAGGCTCCTCTATAGAAAGCTACGAAAGGAGCCACGTGTTTGTGGAGATTGTAAAGTTCCCATGGACTTACAAGTCTCAGTGTCTTTCTTCATTTTTTAAAATGCAGTGTCTACAGCCGGGCCAAAAAGTTGTTGTTGGTTGAACGTCTGGTTGAGGATACTAGTCTGGACTTCCTGCTTAAAGCCTGAGATACGCAGCCAGGCATGTTGTCTTAGTAGTACACTGGTATTGATTGATCTAGAGGCAGTGTCTGCTGCGTCAAGTGCACATTTCATTGACGCATTTGAAATGAGCTTGCCCTCTTGAATGAGATCATTTGCTTGTGTTTTATATTGGTCAGGCAAATGTTGTAGTAGGGTTTCTAACTGATCGTAGTGAGCCCTATCATATCTTGCGAGAAGTGCTTGCGTGTTGGCTATGCGCCAATGATTGGCCGCTTGTGCAGCCACCCTTTTACCAGAAGCGGCCAGCAATTTGGATTCTTTATCAGGGGGTGGCGCTTCTCCAGAGGTTTGGGAGTTGTCACGCTTTCGAGTGTTGAAAACTACTAGAGAATACAAAGACAGCTGTCCTTTAATGTAAGCAGGGTCTGCATGGGCAGGTTTATACTTCATTTCTATTCTAGGATTAATAATCCTGGCACGCACTGGATCTTTGAACACTTCTGGGGCATGTTTAATGACTCCCTTAATCATTGGCAATATTTGCACTGTCTTCTGGGACTGGTCAAATGTATCCACAAACACTCCTCTGCTGTATCTGAGTGCATTGTGACGCCATGACAGATGGCAGCCCTATTAACTGCCCAAAACCAATATTATGTTCTGGGGGAGATGGTTTTGAGGGGTATGTGTGTGGGCTTGGGATGTCTGGTATATCTGTTGAGATAGGGTACTCCCAATCATGTGGGTCAGTTGGATACGTGAAAGGGTCATCTGGGTCACCCTCCCACCCCTAATTCCTCATCATCGTCCTCATCTGTGGGTGAATGAGGTGGAGAAGGTTCATTCTGAGGTGGTGTGATAGATTTAGGAAGAGGAGAAGGATTAAAAGGAAGTATAGGAGAAGAGGTATACATAGGTGATACGGCAGAGTCCTTCTTTATAGGCACTGAAGGAGCAGGTGGTGTGTCTGACTTACTTTTCCTATATGGCACAATGGTGACATATCCTGTTTCTGGATCAATATGATTTTTTTTCTGTTTAGGATCGACAAGATCCGGCTGAAAAAGTTCCTCTTCCTCAGGAACCGCTTTAGGCGTCAATTTTTTCGGCTCAGAATGAGGTTGGTGTTGACTTTTATTGTCTTTGGCCTTAGGAGGTGTGGTAGAGTCCGAAGCGGGATTTTTAGTCTTGGAAACATTCAAAGCCGGTTTATTCACAGGCTTTGATGTTTTCTGGGCCAATTTATCTTTGGAGGTGGAAGGCGTCTGAACTGATTTCGGAGGCGAGAGTTCTTTCTGTTTCGGTGCTGGTGGGATTGGTACATGCGGTTTGTTCAGTCCCGAGCTACCGGAAGGCTTATCTTTTTTCTTCGGAGCGGGCCTGGAGGCGGGGCTTCTGAAGTGTGTTTTCGGTTGCGACTGGGGCCAGCAGGCGAAGTCTTGACCATTGGCTTTGGTTTTGTTGGCAGGGTTGGGGTAGGGGCAGTAGTACTCTTTGAATTGGAGTGATGGGGTCGTCTGAGTCTTCTGCCTCGGACACGATTTGGAGATGTTCGGAATCTTCTTCTGGGACATCTGGACCGTCCTCGAAGATTTCCACTGGTTCCGGAGCTGATCTCTGCATGATGTGTCGACGAGCTCTTCGATATCGAATGGTCTTCTTCGATCGAAAGGATGCACAGGTTGGACATCTGGACTAGTTGTGTTCGGGTGATAGGCACAGGTTGCAGACCTTGTGATGGTCACTGTGCAGAAATTTTGCTCCACACTGGGGCCATTTCTTGAATGGCGTCCTTTCCATGAGCCTTAGGCCTCAATGGGTAGGCCTAACAGCCTGCGTCGACGACCGGAATCGAACCGATAAAAGTTGGTCTAAGCTGAAGATGTTTGAATTTAAGTTGAAGAGTTTTATGGAAGTTTGCCTCGAGTCTAAAAGGTTTTCGGACCAGAGCACAAAAGTTGCATCCGAACCCAATGGCGGAACAAAACAATCTAAGGATGGAGTTGATGCCCATGCGCGCTATCTTCCAAGGGAGGAGTCACCTACCTCGTGACTACAAAGACTTCTTCCAAGACAACAACAATGTGCAAGCATCCGAGCCCAACACCAGATGGCGATCTAATGCTAAGTGTGAGATCTGCAGCTCATATGCCTCAAACAGAACATTACCAAAAGGAAAGTAACTTGTTCTTTTGATGGATTGTTCGAATCCCAAATTCCTCATCTTGTGAATAGATACAAAAGCAGTACCTCCTAAGGTGGTGGGTCTGCAGAATAACTCGGATCAAGAAGGACTGCAGGACAAGTCAGGCTAAAAAAATACCATCTGGGCAGACTTGACTTTGAAGGCAATTGTGCACTCTGATGCCTACGCATTAGCCCGACTGATATCCAGGATAGTCACTCCGCACGCTCAGCATTGTCGCAGCAACCTAGGCTTGAGGGAAATAAATCCCCAATCCTTCAGGTGGCTGCTTCAAACATGAAGCAGATTTTAATGTAGTGGACTATCCACCTAGAGATGGTTCTTTGATGCACTGCCTTGCATTTCTTGGCTCTCACGAAGCCCACAAAGAGATGACCATACCTGCAGTGATCAATGTAGAAACTGAGGGCTCTCTAGAGATCCAAACAAAGGAGTCTCTGCTCCTCTTTCAATAGATGAGGCGGAGCACAGAAATCAGACAAGGTGATAGCCTGACCGACATGAAAAGGTGTAATTTCTTCCGGGAGGAATGCAGCTCGAGTCCTTAATAACAATTTGCCTGGAAAGAATATTGAATAAGGAGGCTGGACCGAAAGCTGACGTTATTTCGATTAAAACAATTTGTAGGGTCAAAAGGCATAGGTGCTGTAGGAGAGTAGGGTCTGCTACCCTATGGTCACCCCAATTTTTGCTTCACTGGTTTTCGATTTAATGTGGCTGTGGGCCTGCTAATCAGTCACCACAGCCTGCTGTTCTCTCTCTAAATTCACATACATGTACTATAGGTACATAACCCAATTGGAACTGGACTCCTTGTCAGCCCCTGTACCATGCACTATAGGTGCTCAGGGCATAGGTGCCACCAAGGCCTACCAGGGGCTGCAGCATAGCTTTTGCCACCCCTGGCTGGTTCTTAAATTGGAGCAAGAGGGTTAAGGCTGTGCCTTCCCACTTGCCCCAGGTTGAGAATCAGACTTCACAGGAAGCTGATTCTGCAGTCCAAGAGGAGACTGTCTCTGAGGAGCTTGAACCTGATCAGGTTCAGTTTCTGGGGACAGTGGGGCCCTCAAGGGCAGACCTGGGGCAGGCCCAATTAGATTGCCCTTCCCTTGAACCCCTCAGACAGCAAGCTGCTGCTGAGGCTGCAGGGAATGCTCAAGGTACCCATAGAGTGTATTGGGATGATGGGCTCCTTTATTCAGAGGCTAGAGACCCCAAGCCTGGTGCCACCAGGAGGTTGGTCATACCTTTGAAATTTAGGGGCTTCCTTCTTACCTTGGCCCATGATATTCCCCTTGCAGGACACTTAGGCCAGAATAGGACTCAAGACAGGCTTGTCCCTCACTTTCACTGGCCTCATATGTCAGAAAATGTCAAGGAGTTTTGGCGCTCCTGTGTCACTTGCCAAGCCAGTGGTAAGTCAGGTGGCACAACAAAGGCCCCCCTGATACCACTACCTGTGGTGGGGGTACCCTTTGAAAGAGTTGGAATAGATATTGTGGGTCCCATGGATCCTCAAACAGCATCTGGGCACAGATTTATACTGGTGGTAGTGGATCATGTCACCAGGTATCCAGAGGCAATTCCCCTGAGGACCACAACAGCACCTGTTGTGGCAAAGGCCCTTTTTGCAGTTTTCTCAAGAGTGGGCTTTCCAAAGGAGGTTCTTTCAGACAGAGGTACCAACTTCATGTCTGGATACTTAAAGGCAATGTGGAAGGAGTGTGGAGTAAACTACAAGTTTACCACACCCTATCACCAACGGTGCAATGGGCTTGTTGAAAGGTTCAACAAGACCCTCAGGGGAATGATGCTTGCTCTTTGCTTACAGAGAGGTCCCACAGAAGGGGGTTGGCTACAGCCCTTTTGAACATTTGTTTGGCCACCCTGTGAGGGGTCCACTATGTTTGGTGAAGGAAGGATGGGAGTTACCTCTCAAAAAGCCTAAGCTAGATGTTGTGGACTATGTACTTGGTCTCCGCTCCAGGATGGCTGAATACATGGAGAGAGCATTCAAAAACCTGGAGGCCAGTCAAGAATTACAGAAAGCTTGGCATGACCAAAAGGCTGTTCTGGTTGAGTTCAAGCCAGGGCAGAAGGTGTGGGTGTTGGAGTCAGTGGCCCCAGCAGCACTCCAGGACAAATGGACTGGACCCTACCCTAT
Organism: Lissotriton vulgaris; assembly: GCF_964263255.1. Classification (NCBI taxonomy): domain Eukaryota; kingdom Metazoa; phylum Chordata; class Amphibia; order Caudata; family Salamandridae; genus Lissotriton; species Lissotriton vulgaris. The sequence goes on along the minus strand of NC_141698.1, from coordinate 196,904,925 downwards.
TGTTGAGAAAAAGGGAGAAGTCACCTATGTGGTTGACTTTGGAACCCCTAGGAGCCCCCACAGGGTGCTCCATGTAAATCGTTTGAAAGCATTTGTTGACAGGGGGGACATGAGCCTGCTCATGGCCACAAATGGGGACCAGGAGGAAGAGAGTGACCCTCTCCCAGACCTGCTTTCCCAGAACCTTGATGATGGTTCAGTTGATGGAGTAGCCTTGGCAGGCAGCCTCACTGAGCAGCAACAGGTGGACTGCAGACAGGTGCTGCAGGCCCACAGGCATATGTTTTCCCTCACACCCAGTCAAACTAACTGGTGCACCCATGAGGTGGACACTGGTGACAGTCTGCCTGTGAAGAATAAAATCTACAGGCAACCTGACCACGTCCGGGATTGTATAAAGGCTGAGGTGCAAAAGATGCTTGAGCTTGGAGTGATTGAGCCATCAGAGAGCCCATAGGCCAGTCCAGTAGTCCTTGTGCCAAAACCTCATACAAAAGATGGAAAGAGAGAAATGAGGTTTTGTGTGGACTACAGAGCTCTCAATGCTGTCACTAGGACAGATGCACATCCCATTCAAAGAGCAGATGAGCTCATTGATAAATTGGCTTCTGCCAAGTTTCTGAGCACATTTGATTTGACAGCTGGCTACTGGCAGATCAGGTTAGCTGAAGAGTCAAAAGCCAAAACAGCATCCTCAACCCCTAGTGGACATTATCAGTTTGTGGTAATGCCCTTTGGTTTGAAGAATGCACCTGCCACCTTCCAAAGGTTGGTGAATCAAGTCCTTGCTGGTTTGGATGACTTTTGTGCAGCATATCTAGATGATATTGCTGTCTTTAGCTCCACCTGGGAGGATCACCCGATCCACCTGAAAAAGAATCTGGAGGCCCTGCAAAAGGCAGGCCTGACTATCAAGGCTACCAAGTGCCAGATAGGGCAGAGCAAGGTTGTGTACCTGGGCCACCTAGTAGGTGGGGGTCAGGTTCAACCATTGGAGAGCAAGATCCAGACCATACAGGACTGGGCTCCTCCAACTACCCAGACACAAGTCAGAGCCTTCTTGGGTCTGACTGGGTATTACAGAAAGTTTGTGAAGAACTATGGGCCCATTGCGACACCATTAAATGACTTGTCATCCAAGAAGATGCCAAAAAAGGTTCAGTGGACAGTTAACTGTCAAAAGGCATTTGATGACCTGAAGAAGGCCATGTGCTCTGCACCTATCCTGAAGAGTCCTGACTACTCCAAACAGTTCATTGTACAGACAGATGCTTCTGAGTTGGGGGTGGGAGCTGTGCTTTCACAACTTAATATAGATGGTCATGACCCACCCATTGCTTTTATTAGCAGAAGGCTGACCCCCAGGGAGAAACGTTGGTCAGCTATTGAGAGGGAAGCCTTTGCTGTGGTTTGGGCCCTGAAGAAGTTGAGGCCATACTTGTTTGGAACTCACTTCCTACTTCAGACAGGCAATAAGCCCCTCTTGTGGCTAAATCAGATGAAGGGTGAAAACCCCAAACTACTCAGGTGGTCCATTTCCCTACAGGGGATGGACTTTACAGTGGAGCTGGTTTTCGACTTAATGTGGCTGTGGGCCTGCTAATCAGACCCACAACCTTCTGTTCTCTCTCTAAATTCACATACATGTATGTATGTGGGCAAAACCCAAAGAAAAATAAAAACACGTATAATAGAGCATAAAAGCAACATTAGACTGAAAAACCAGAAATCAACTGTGGCAGTCCATTTTAATCAAGCCAATCATAATGCAAGCCAGTTGAAATTTTGTATACTTGAAACGGTTGCAACTATTCCAGGAAGAGACAACAACAGCCACCTGTTAAGAAGAGAAGTGTTTTGGATCAATTTCTTATGTACCATGCAGCCAAAAGGACTCAATGAGCGAATTGATTTAAGTTGTTTTTTATAAAGACACTTCCATGAGACTATTGATTTACGCTCCGATCTTGATATGTAAATAGGCACTTATTCCTATATGCAAATACGCACTCAGTTCACTTATCACATACAGTTCAACAATATGCCCTTGTATATAGATTATATACCTTATATCGCAAACATGAATTACATAGCATTTATAGATTCCCCAGACACACTAGTGTAACATCAACGTAGTTAGCGTAGTGATTACATTTACCATAGAGCGGGTCACTTTAAACTTTAAGTAAACAATACACGCACACCCACGTAGTCACGTGAGCGGGAGCAAGACATAGAGCTGCAACCGGCACGAAGGGATAGAGCGACGAACGCCGAGGTAGGGAGGAGAGAACAAGCTCATCACGCACCGGGTAAGAACAGGGTTTTGAACATCGTGTATTAGTATACGCTATACTTATAGAGAGTAAGTGATTTACCTAAGGTTTCCTGTCCCCCCCTTACAGCATGACAGTTTGAAAGTTAAAGCGAAGTCTTCAAGGTAAGTGTAACACGCGCGTTTCCAAGTCAACAGGGCTATAAGGTATAACACGTATAAGGTTTACAAACAACGGTTTGTGTTTTTCTACATTTTTAAAAAAGGCATACACTGTGAAAGGAGTACGATATAATGGGCACCAGCAAGTACATGTATAAATGTTTAATTTAGCTTCAGTATGCACGCATATGGTAAATGACCAAGTACTCAACATGACGTATTATATTTTCAGAGAAAGTAATCCCCTGATGAAGAGCAGATTGATTGAAATGCATTGGGACTTAGCATAAATACGAACAGAAAATGTATAAAATAAGGAAAATGAAATATATTGATTGAAAAACTCGCTACAAAGTAAAGTTTGGAAATGATAATAAAATTTACAAACAGTGGTTCAAAATAATGGAGTAATAATTGAATAAAAGAGAAAGGAGTGCAAGGAAGGAGTGGTTCCTGTGTCCACAGGAAACACATGTCAAACATTGTATCTGTATACCCTAAAGGCTCAGTAGGGTACCTACCTATGCACCGACATATATGAAAAATATAATAAAAAGAACTAAGATACACAATCAATTGAACTGAGAGTGCATTACCACGCCCCCAAAAATCAGAAACCATTAAATGACTTGACATCCAAGAAGATGCCAAAAAAGGTTCAGTGGACAGTTAGCTGTCAAAAGGCATTTGATGACCTGAAGAAGGCCATGTGCTCTGCACCTATCCTGAAGAGTCCTGACTACTCCAAACAGTTAATTGTACAGACAGATGCTTCTGAGTTGGGGGTGGGAGCTGTGCTTTCACAACTTAATATAGATGGTCATGACCCGCCCATTGCTTTTATTAGCAGAAGGCGGATCCCCGGGGAGAAACGTTGGTCATCTATTGAGAGGGAGGCATTTGCTGTGGTTTGGGCCCTGAAGAAGTTGAGGCCATACTTGTTTGGAACTCACTTCCTAATTCAGACAGGCCATAAGCCCCTCTTGTGGCTAAATCAGATGAAGGGTGAAAACCCAAAACTACTCAGGTGGTCCATTTCCCTACAGGGGATGGACTTTATAGTGGAGCACCGCCCAGGGACTGACCATGGTAATGCAGATGGTCTCTCCAGGTACTTCCACTTAGAACATGAAGACTTATCTGGTCAAGGTTAAGTTTAATGTCCTTGCGTTTGGGGGGACGGGCATTGTGTAGGAGACTAGGGTCTGCTATCCTATGGTCACCCCAATTTTTGCTTTTTGCTTCACTGGTTTTCGACTTAATGTGGCTGTGGGCTTGCTAATCAGACCCACAGCCTGCTGTTCTCTCTCTAAATTCACATACATGTGCTATAGGTACATAACCCAATTGGAACTGGACTCCTTGTCATCCCCTGTACCATGCACTATAGGTGCTCAGGGCATAGGTGCCACCAAGGCCTACCAGGGGCTGCAGCATAGCTTTTGCCACCCCTGGCTAGTTCTTAAATTGACACAACTGGCTGATCCCTCAGCTGGGGCTAGTTGGTGTAATCACCTCTTGCTTAGATGTAGTATACCTATATCTAAACCTATATCTGGACACATATAAACCTGTGAGTCACTCCTATGGTAGGCCTTATCAATCCTGGAGGCAGAGTGCGTGGTTTAACGTGAGATGGTGCTCTAGCATGAGCTGAGCCTATCTGCAGCTGTCGGGAACAACTCCCTAAGCTGTTCCGGGATAATGCCATACCATATCCCTCGACAGTCCTGTCGACGGGGATAGCATTCCACCCCTCTAGAGGGAGAAGATATGTTACTTAACTGAAACGCAGTTGATTTTAAAAGAGCCTCAGCATCACAAAATGGACGCTTCTGCCACAGATACGAGTCTGACCTCCTGCTGCTGACCGAAACTCAGCCGAGGAGGCCTGGACAAAGGCTTTCCGGTTGTGGGGAGGTGTCACACCACCCCAGACAGGAGATAGTGGATTGTAGCAGGGAGGTTTGAAAGAAACCAGACAGTACCTGGGGCGCACAAGGCTTCCCCTTGCATAATCCGGTCAAACCGGTTCTGGGGCACACCAGCCCCAGTCCCAGCGCGACCCTGTACAAAGGGAAAGGGGTGTAAGAGATACCAATCGAACAGTGGTTAGGCCTAGGGCCTAGGGAATCGCTGGGAGCAGTCGGGACTAGCAATGCTGAAGTCGGGAAAAGCCTGCGGGATTCGGGTGCAGCGCTTAAAGCACAGGCATGCACCAATGTAAAGTCAATGGTGCGTAAAAGTTATAAAGTTACAGTTTAAGAATACTTCCGCTCAACCTAGAAGGACAAAACTTAAGACACATACACTAGAGGTGTGTACCAGTGTGGGAACACCGGCGCTGCTGAGTTACCTCACCCACAGGAAGCGGGTGCACAGGTGCGAAGTAGTGTCGGGTTTTGTCACGCAGGTTGCTGGTGCTTGGAGCTGAAGATGCTAAGGGCGGTTTGAGTGGCCACCCGCCCTCATCCATAATTGTGCAACTTTCATATGTTTAACTGTGTTTTGTTTAAACGCTTGTGCCTCTGCACTCATAAAGAGTACAGAGGATTATTCTAGTAATAAATACATATATTTTTATAATATATACTTGTGTGGTGTCCCTTCATTTGATATTACAGGATTGTGATTGGTAAAACAGCTTGCTTAACACGACCTCTAGGGTTAAGCCTTTAAGGCTGCTTAGTCCATGCTACCATTAGGATAGCTTGTCTATAAGGTTGACTAACAACCAGACATCTTAAGGGATTGTTTGGACTGATACAAGGTGGTTCCAGAATTGGAAACATCATATATCAGGCCAACTTCTCACAGGTGGCAACTGTGCATTAGCACGAAAAGGTTGCATAAAATAAATTAGAAGCAGATTCAAGTCAAACTGTGGCCTCACAAAAGGCTTCAACAAGAACATATGTTGTAAACCTTTAAGAAACTTCATCACAACAGGTAATTTGAACAAAGAAGCCTGATCGGGCAACCGCAAAAAAAGCAGAAAGATCCAACAAGGAGCCTTTAAAAGTGTCCAGCACAAGTTCTTGCTGGGTCAAAGACAAAACAAACACAAAACGTCTAACAATTTGGCATGTAATGAATCCATATGGTGATTGCTCTACCACGCCACAAATGTGTCTCCGCTTCCAGTATACAATGGCGTTGCGAAGGGGCGCTTAGCTACCAAAATAAAATGAACGACATTGGGAGATTAAATGGAATCATCTTTCACTGTTCAATCTTCACTCATCGAGATGCAGGTTGCGAAGGCCCAGTTGCAAGACCTTACCATGCTGCTCTGACACAGGATCCTCCTGAAGAAGCAGTCTGATCAGAGGACAGATGTGCATGCCAAGGAGTTCTGTCATTCAAGGCCCAATCAACAGTCACTAATATGACATGGGCCCAGTCCTTACTGATCCTTTTTTGGAGGAAAGATACTGTCTTGGGAACTCAACCGTGTAAGAGTATTGACATTGTGAATTTTAATCGGTTGCATAAAGTTCAAGTCCAGCTCCTCCCACCCTTTCTCCCTCAGCTGAAAGATGCCCGGAGCCACCTCCAGGTGAACCTGCTAATGATCCGCTTAGCATCTATGGCTAGGTTTGTCCACCATGACACTTGGAGATCCCAACAGGTGGTTCCAGACCAGAGGTGATTCAGCCACTTCCAAAGGTGTAGAGCTTTCTGTCAGAGGACCCAATACTCAACCACACCATGCTTGTTGCACTACCACATGGCGGCGGTGCTGTGTGTGAAAACCTGTACCAGCATCCTTTTGATGGTTAGAAGGAAGGCCTTCAAAACAGATTGTCTGCAACTTCAGAAGACTGATGTGGAGCCAGGCTTCCATCGGGCATCAGAGTCCTCTAATCTCCTCCTCTACCAAATGGCCTCCCCAACCCAACAGTGATGCACCAGTCACCATGGTGAACTCTGGGTGGGGTGATGAGGGGTCTGAGGCTGGCCAAACCCCAGCTCAGCAGCCACCACTGCAGGTCTTTAGCAGTCTACTCCAAAACACGGATAGAATCTGTTGGGTTCCCCTGGTGCTGTGTTTTAGTAAAACTTCAGAGCACTGCAAACCCCACATTTGCAATCTTGCATTTTTGACCAGCAGGAAACAGTCCCAGGAGCCTTAGAGCCATCTCCACTGAAATCCAGGACTGAGTCTTTAATATCTGGATCACAACTTGACTGTTTTGGGCTCTCCATTCAGAGAAAAGGCAAGAAACTGCACTGCATCCTGAATGGCTCCTAAGAACAAGTGTGTTTGCGACAGAGTTAAGTTTGAGGTTGATAGTGTAACCCTAATGATGTTAGCAGATTTGCTTTAGTCTGAAGGTAGGCCACAACTGCCTGGGCTGAGCCCCCTTCAACAGTCCGTCATCAAGGTAAGGAAGACTGGGACCACCCCCTCAATCTTTGTAGATTTGTTGATACCACAGCCATCACCTTTTTAAACACTCTGAAAATACTCCTGGGTTCACTGTGAACCCTAAAGAGCGCCTGTGGGTCTACAGGACTGGAATAAGGTAACACACATTCTGCAGGTCCAACACTATCTTCCAGTCTCTAGACTCCAGATCAGCCAGAACCAGGGCTAGAGTGAAGGCGTTGAGAGGGCAGAGATCTGAGATAGGACAGAGGGATCTGTCCTCCTTTATTACAGGGAAGTAACGGGAATAACCTCCAGTTCCTGCTTAAGGGGCTGGAACCCGCTCTTTGGCAGATTTGGGTAAAAGGGACTTTGGAATTGCAGTCAGGCAAAGTCGCAGGGAAAGCGTTAAGGTTGGTTAAGGTAGACTGCTCAACCACTCTGGTGTTGGATGCTGCATGAGATAAGTGAGGTAATCGGGAGCTGGTCTGTAGCAATAAGTGAACTGCTTGCTGACCAGAGTACCAGAACATGGCTTTGCCGAAGATCATATCTGTAATTGAAGAGAAGTTCGGGAGGAAGCTGGTCAGGCTGAAGGATATCCAATAGAATATTGGTTTTAACCTCCATAGAGGGGAGTTGCATATCAAGGATCTCTGCAGTCCTTCTACACACAAAAGCAATAGATGTGCAGATGCAGGACCATAGAAGAGGCAAATCTAGTGTCTCTGGGGGTGTCTAAGCCACTAGCACCTTTGTAAATTTGCAAACCAATTGTCTTCATATTGTGGGACAAATTTGCCCCCATTATCACTAAGTCTAGCTTTGAATCCGTTATGAACCAAAAGGTTAATGTAGTGTGTATGCGTGGCCACATGGTAAAGGTAGTGTGTCGTAATCAGAAGCATTGCCATAGTTAGGAGTGCAGCCTCTGCTAAGGTTGAGATAAGTTTGGCATAGAGGTGGAGACCACAGTGTGGCTCCTCCTCTGGCGCTATTAGCACCAGCGTCAATGTCAAAGGAACAGGCACAGAGTGAGGTGCTGAGATTTAAGTCGACACTGAAGCCAGTGCAGAGATGGCAAAAGTCTGACTGGAGGCCCTTGCGGATACCCAAGGTGCACCAGAGGGAGCCAGAAGTGTACCAGAAATGCACATCCTTTCCGCCCTAAAGGTCTCAGTTTCTTGCAACGTTGCAGACATCCCCAGAAATTCTGTGTGCATCAGAACCAGACACTGAATAAGGAGTTCAGAAGTGAGAGACCAACGTCCTACCACAGTCTCTGGAAGAGAATGGCAGGGAGGGGGCCATGGGTGGGGAATCCCTATAGCCCGATACCCAGGACATATTGTTTGGGGTCAAAGACAACAGGTTTTCATGTTTGTTGTGTCCTTTGCACATGTAGCCGGACCACCTACAGCACAAACCCTTTGGCTGTCAGTTTACAGTACCATATTACGGAGCGGGGAAGGGAATCGTCTGCAATTGAGGGAATATTTGGGTCTACATGTTAATGCTGTTCGAACTTGGGTCATTAATGCAAAGCCTTTATAATTAAGGTGAGTATTTGAAACAGGTGTTGTTAGCTCGTATTGCACTGCTGATAGTGGTTCGAGTAAAAAACAGTAGTGTACACATGTATGCAAAGTTTAACAATATGAAGCTACATAGAATGCTCCCAGACTGCTCTCTGATTAGATGTTAATATTTGCAGAAGCATTAAAGCAAGATTGATGATTCTTTGCTTTTCAAATAAAATTAACACAAAAATGCAACAAGGAAAAAAAAAAGTTTGCTAAACTGCTGTGGATTTTTTTTGATAATAAAGTTTAAAGTTTTTGCAGGTAAAAAAAACATCGGTAGCAATCAGACACGTTATAAAGATACATCACATTAAATGGGGTAAGGTTTAGACTCACTCGACACTTGTGGATGATCCCCTGCCCCCGCCCGCTGCTCATCACTTACGCATCCGTATGGACACTTCACACTGGCAATAAATTAAACCACTTGCCCCATATTTTCCCAAAGAGTTCTTGACAACCTCGGGCCTCAAAAAGGGGCTTCTCTTGGGTACCGCACCAGTTCACCCCCGCCTCCATTTCCTCAAAGTGGGCAGCCTGGCCTGGGACCAAAGTGCAGTGATATCCCGATTTGCCACCACTATTGCTGTGCCCAGAAAGCGCTTGTCTGTCCGTAATCCATCAAGGCCATCGAACACTCCCAGGATCAGGCGTACCAAGTCGTGAGGGACCTCCCACCCTAGTGCTTGCATGAGTTCACGTTCCACCCCCGCCCAGAACGGCGCAAGCGCGGGGCATTGCTACACCATATGGTAGATATCCGCTGGGGGGTGGTTGCAGCACGGACACGCTGGGGAGGGCCGTAGGTGAGCGCTGAACAAGCAGGCCAGGGTGAGGTATGCCGTGTGGAGGAAGTAGTGGTCCTTTACAAGCAATAATTTAAATTATTAATATAGACTGAATCGATGCTATATTTGAAATTGACGTACCCAGCCGGGCAGAGGTCTGAATGTTTACTTCAAGTCAATAAAAAACAATTCACACACAATATGCAAGAGGGGGCACAGTCCTGTACCCAGCTTATCACACAGAAGGTAGCAAGACAGGGGAACAGTTACAGGGAAACAAACAAAAGGGCTTAGGCAAAAGCTTAATGTTCTGTAAACTTGTTAATTGCACAGTTTAAATATAAGACAGAACATTATTTACACCATCACACTTTTACAGGGCATATAAATCATTCCTTGTGTGTAAGGTGCACATAGTTGTCGACGGCGTTTCGATCCGTTTACCACAATTTACGGATCTCATCAGGACATGTAATGTATGCCTAAGAGTATCCCAGCCTCATTTGCCTAAGGGGAAAAAAGTTGGGAAGGAAAATACCAAAACAAAACTAAGAACACTGGTTGGAAATGATGCTTGTATGTACGAGGTGGAATAGGTGAGCATGCACTCTATGCGGGTACAGTAGGAGTGTATTTAGAATCAAAAGGTGAGAGGTATCCATATAGAAAACGAAAAATTCAGACGGTGCCGTGTGTGGCGTGAGCATTACAATCGGCGTAGGTGTGAGTGCAGATGGCGCGATTGGAAGGCAGAATAAGGAGTGGAGTGATAATCCTCTGTTCAGGTGGATGGGAGGTGTAGGAAGGTGGATATCTGACTATGGTTACCCCCAACTTTTTGCCTGGTGTTTAGCTGGTTTTTTGACTTCGTTGACCTGGGGCCCTGCTATTCAGGACCCCAGGCCCACTGCTCTCTCTGTAAAATGGATTCCATGTGTAGGAGGGTGGATATCTGACTATGGTTACCCCCAACTTTTTGCCTGGTGTTTTGCTGCTTTTTCGACTTCGTTGACCTGGGACCCTGCTATTCAGGGCCCTAGGCCTACTGCTCTCTCTGTAAAATGGATTCCATGTACCTTAGGTACATATCTAATTGGATACTGAGTCACCTTATCAGTCCCTGTACAGTGTACCTTAGGTACCCAGGGCATAGGTGTACCCAGGGCCTACCAGGGGCTGCAGCATGTATTATGCCAGCCTGGCTGGCTATCCAAATCTGACACAACTGGCTGCACGACAGCTGGGGCAAGGTGGTGTAATCACCCTTTGCTTTAGGTATAGTATCCCTATATCAAACCCTAAAATGGACACATGTATTCCTATCAGTCAATCCTATGGCAGGCCTTATCAATCCTGAAGGCAGAGTGCTTGGAATTATGTGAGATGGTGCTCTGGCATGAGCTGAGCCTGTTTGCAGCTTGCGGAACCAAGTCCTAATAGCTGTTCCATGATAACGCGTACCATATACTCTTAAGTGCATTATAATCCTCGCGGTTATTTGCCAACTTTGGTATCGCTTTATCAAAACATGTCGAGTAAGGTGTCATACGAATTGGAATACTAACCCCTCGCCAATTCTGGCGACGGGGTTAGCATTCCACCCTTCTAGAGGGACACGACATGTATGTAACTGTGAACCCCGGTTAAAGTTAACTCGAGCCTCAGCATCACAAAATGGATGCTGCCACCACAGACACAAGTCTGACCTCCTGCTGCTGGGAGTCCTTCCAGCGAGGAGAGCTTGGAAAAAGGGTTTCCTGTCAGGGGCGGTGCTAGCACCATCCCAGACAGGGTTTTGTGTATCCCAGGTAGGCAGGGCTGAGAGGAAGGTGACTGCAAGTGGCACCCCGGTGCTCACTGTGCATATGCCGGCTCAAACCAGTTCCAGAGGCACACCAGCCCCTGAGCTGGGGAGAGACCGGACAAAGGAGAGGGGTGTAACCACCCCCCTCCTGGTCCCACCCATGGGCAGGACCTGGTTGCGTGCCAGACCCTTTTTCTTGAATAAAGGTAGGAGCAGGCCCCCTTCCCAAATTAGATAATTCCGAATCTTGATGACTTTCCACGAAAGAACTCTTGAACCTTTCTGAAGACTCTCCCTTGTGGCTAAGGAGTAGCCACCCTGCACCAGCGGGCACCATCTAAGCGCATGCGGTTTGCTGCAAGTCCATCCTCCGGATCAAGACTGCCCAGCTCGAGGAGATACGGATTCCCTGGCACCTCTGACCTCTACCTACATCATCAGCCCAGCTGAGATTCGTGGGTGTGATGAGACCTTGAGGGACCGGCCATCTTCAAGACTGCACGACGCTTATCCAGCACGACCGCCGAGGGATCCTCGAGTGAGTGCTTTGGGGTTTGAGAAGCTCTAACCCTGAGCAGCTCCAGCACCGAAGTCCAGGCCCCCAGCATCCACGAGATCTGCGTGGGGCCCTTCTGCTCTTTGCTGCTCACCTCGTTGTCTGGCTACTTGCCTGCTGGCTTGTGGCCCTCTTGACGACAAACCACAACACTTCCATCGCTGGTCTGGTTGCTCCAGACTGGCCCTTGCTCCCCTCCAACAGAGGAGCACCGCGGACCCACCTGGTCCACTCCAGACGCCATTTTGAGTCCACCGCGTGGGCTTGCATTTGCCAAGAGTTGTTGCCCCAATCCTGGGTCCAGCATCGCCGACAGCAGATACCTTCGTGGGACAGCTCGCACCTCCATCCTGGCCACCGACAACGCCTCCTGGTCCGAGAGACTGCAGAGCCCAGCGTCGCCCACTCACCTGGTCGAGATGACTTCATCCGGTGCCATCCTGGTGCCCATCTGATCACTGGTTAGTGATTAAGAACTGAGTCACCCTCTGCTTTCAGGTCGTCTCCATCTTCGATTCAGGCTTGACTCACATCTAACTTCATCACTGGTCGCCTGCCAGCAACTTCTTCTTTCAGGCTCCATAGACTGTAACAAGGATTCCCGACGTCTTTTGAACCCTATGCAGCCGCAGCCCCTGGGCTAGGTAACTTGAGCATTTCGGTGCTCCAACGTAGGTTCACTATCTAAGTGTCCAGATCCTTTTTCGTTTTCAGCCTAACTAGTCGGATTCGTCCGATAACACTAACTTTACGAAATATAGTATCCATAGACTTTGTCCCGCATCTCGTGTGAGAGTGCACACTCTGCACCCGACCTCCCTAGGCCTCCTGCTCCTAACCTGAAGGTTCTGTAGTGTAGTCCTAGCGATCCTGAAGCCTCTGGATCTTGTTACTTACCTGCTAGTATTTCGCATTCCACTTTTGTAGTATATGGTTTTTCGTGCCCCTCGGGCATTTGTGTAAACTGTGCAACTTAAAGTATTTTCTTAAGAGTTTCGTTGTGTGCTTAGCTCCCTGACTCATAAAGAGATCAGGGTAGACTTGTTATAAATACATATCCTTTTATTTTCATAACAACTTGTGTGGTGTCCTTTCACTTGGTGTTCAAGGGGTATATGTGATGGTATAACAGCTGGCTTAACACGCCCTCTAGAGTTTAGCCTAAAGACTGCTCTTGTCCATGCTACTAGGATAGCCGGTCTATAAGGTTGACTTACAACCAATCATCAATAAGGGTTATTTGGAATTATACACAGTGATCACTAGAATAGTGAGCACTACATATCAGGCCAACTTCTCACACCATGTACTCTAGGTACATATCTAATTGAATACGGAGTCACCTTATCAGCCCCTCTAGAGTGTACCTTAGGTACCCAGGGCATAGGTGCACCCAGGGCCTACCAGGGGCTGCAGCATGTATTATGCCACCCCTGGCTGGCCATCCAAATCCGACAACTGGCTGATCAATCAGCTGGGGCAAGGTGGTGTAATCACTGAGTCATTGTCAGTGAAATTGCTCTCCCACCCTCGCAGCTCCACCATTGAGTGAGGTGCCCCTGCACTCTTGAGTGTTGGTGATCGAGGCCTAACCTGTGCCTCATCCCTGGTGGTCCAGTGGACCTCTGTCTCCTTTCTTTCTTTCTGCTCCTTCACTCGTTTTTCTCCCCTTTCTATCTTTCACCTTTCTGGACCTCTGCTCTTTTGCACCTTATTTCTGCCCATTTTCCCTTTCTCTCCCTCTGCTCCTTCACTCGTTTTTCTCCCCTTTCTATCTTTCACCTTTCTGCACCTCTGCTCTTTTGTGCCTTATTTCTGCCCATTTTCCCTTTCTCTCCCTCTGCTCCTTCATTCGTTTTCACTCGTTTTTCAACCCTTTCTATCTTTCACCTTTCTGCTCTTTTCTGCATCTCTGCTCTTTTGTGCCTTATTTCTGCTTATTTTCCCTTTTTTCTTTATCCCTTCTTTCCTCCCTTTACCTTTCCCCGCCGCTGCTGCCCCCCCAGCGCGACCGGCCCAATCCATCTCCCCTCCCCGCGACCGCCTCCCAGCTGTCCAGCCCTCCCCGACCCCTACTTAATGGCGGCCACGGGCTGCGGGCGCGACGCTGGTGCACCGAAGGCGCGTCAAAGGCAAGCACGTCTGCGCCCGTCCGCGACTAGCGCCAGGAACCCTGGACCTCCGCCCCGCCAACGCTACGACCCAGCAGCACTCCACGCACTCAACCCAGACTGCAACAACAACTGCAAGCTAGCATCACCAGCCGACACCCATGGACCCTTCAGCTGTCACCGCTGCCGGCACACCTGCAGCACCGCCAAGAACACGGATCCAGCACAACCCGTCCACAAGAACACAACCGAACCGAAGACCCTGCAATGCATCCTCCTCAACGTCCGATCCCTCCACAAACACGCCACAGAAATCTGGGACCTCCTCAACAGCACCACCACAGATGTAGCATTCTTCACCGAAACCTGGACCAACATCACCTCGGGACCGGACATAGCCATCGCCATCGCCATCCCCCAAGGATACAAGATCTCCAGGAAGGACAGCCCCACCCACCCAGGAGGAGGAATCGCCATCGTCTACAAATCCAGCCTCCGCCTGAGCACACTCCCTGACGAGTCCACAAAACTGATGGAACACCTCCACTTCAAGATACTGGCCAGCCCCACCGCCACCCTCCGAGGAACCCTCATCTACCTACCCCTGGACCCCGCGGACCCTTCGCCAACTCCATCACGGACATTATCTCCCCGCAGGCCATCGCATCCACCAACTACACCCTGCTGGGAGACCTCAACTTCCACCTCGACAATCAACTGGACCCCAACACCACATGCCTCCTGGACAACCTCCACAACATTGGACTCCGCCAGATCGTGACCGAGCCCACGCACTCAGCAGGACACACCCTCGACCCCCTCTTCACTACAGGAAACTCCATCACCCTTAGCCACACCACCGAACTCCCATGGACCGACGCACAAGTTACTACTTGTGTAACGATATATCTGTAAGAGACATTAGTTAGTGATAGATTCCTTACCTTAGAATATCCCCAGGCGTCAGACTGGATCCGGAAATTTTTTGCGTAGCAATACCCCTGCGCGCTGGTAGGCGTCGTCTGCGGCTCCGCGTCCGTCGTCGGCGTCGTGAGCGCCGGGATGACGTCATCGGAGTATATAGACGGCGCCCATGCGCGCTGACGTCAGTTCTGATAACACAGCTTTTCCGCGCCAGATACGCAGAGCCATGATAGAACTAACACTGGTGCCATGAAACTAGGGCCCTGAAAGGGGATGACCTTAACCCTAAATATCGGTTCGCAGAACGGGGAGGATGGGAGGGCGGTAAGGAATCTATCACTAACTAATGTCTCTTACAGATATATCGTTACACAAGTAGTAACTTGTGCATCTGAAAGAGACACGTTAGTGATAGATTCCTTACCTTAGAATAGATACCCCAGCAATACCAACCCCGGTGGTGGGTCTGCGAACCAATATCACACCAGAAAGTCCTGGAGGACGGAACGGCCAAAGAAGCCATCCCTCCGGACTTGACTGTCCAGGCAGTAGTGTCTCGCGAACGTGTGCAGCGAGGCCCACGTGGCTGCCTGACAGATGTCCTGCAGGGGGACACCGCGGCCCAGGGCAGTTGTCGTTGCCGTGGCCCGAGTGGAGTGAGCCCGCAATCCAGCCGGGGGCTCCTTCCTCGCCATTGAGTAGCATGCTTGGATGCACAAGATGATCCACCTAGAGATGGTCCTCGTGTGTACAGCCTTTCCCTTCTTCGCGCCCACGTAACCAACGAAGAGTTGGTCATCCACCCGGAATTGGCGAGTGCGGTCTAGGTAGTAGGAGAGCGCACGTTTTGGATCCAGACGGTGGAGCCTCTCCTCCTCTTTCGAGGGATGCGGAGGCGGAAAGAAGGTGGGCAAAGTGATGGACTGCCCGATGTGGAAGGCCGTGACAACCTTGGGCAGAAAGGAAGGTCGTGTACGCAACACCACCTTATCAGGATGAACAGACAGGAAAGGTGGAGAAGAAGAAAGAGCCTGGAGCTCACTCACCCTCCTGGCAGAGGTGATGGCAACCAGGAAGGCCGTCTTTAGAGTAAGGAGACGAAGAGGGCAGTTATGAAGTGGCTCAAAGGGAGCACACATCAGATAGGTGAGAACAAGATTCAAGTCCCACTGGGGCATCACGAAGGGAACAGGAGGGAACATGTGCGTGATGCCCTTCAGAAACCTACTCACAATAGGGGACTTGAATAAGGAAGGCTGATCTGGTAGCCTCAAGAAGGCCGAAAGAGCAGAAAGGTACCCTTTAAGAGTGCCCAGAGCAGAGCCCTGCTGGGCAAGGGAAAGAAAAAAGAGCAGCACTTCCGAAAGGGGTGCAGAGAGGGGATCCACAGCCTTTGCTGCGCACCATGCCACAAATCTATTCCACCGGCAGGCGTATACCGACTTCGTGGAGGGACGCCTGGCTGCCAGAATGATGTCACAGACTTCGGGAGGCAAGTCAAATGGCCTCAACTGCCGCCGCTCAATCTCCAAGCCTGTAGGTGGAGACTGGACAGGTTCGGGTGCAGGACCGTCCCCTGCTGCTGCGACAGAAGGTCCTCCCGAAGAGGCAGACGAATCGGGGGATCGACTGACATGCTGAGTAGCTCGGGATACCAGTATCTTCGTGCCCAGTCCGGAGCCACAAGGACGACCTGGGCCCGGTCGCGCCTGATCTTCTTCAGCACTCTGGGCAGAAGTGGTATAGGCGGAAAGGCGTACAACAGGCCGCAGCTCCACTCGCGACGAAAAGCGTCTCCGAGCGAGTGCCGCCTTGGAAACTCCAACGCGCAGAACTGCTGACATTGCGCGTTCTCTTCTGTGGCGAATAGATCTAACCAAGGCTCTCCCCACTGTCGAAAGAGACCTTGCGCCACGTCCGAGTTCAGACGCCATTCGTGATCCATCATGCACCGGCGGCTGAGTTCGTCCGCCCTGGCATTCAGAGAGCCTGCCAGGTGTTGAACCACCAGGGTCACGCCCTGATGTTCCAGCCACTGCCAGAGGCGCAGAGCCTCCTGGCAAAGGGTCCACGACCCCACACCGCCCTGTTTGTTGCAGTACCACATGGCGGTGGTGTTGTCGGTGAACACTTGCACCACGCTCCCCCTGACAGAGGGGAGGAATGCCTTCAGTGCAAGACGAATCGCCCGCAGCTCCAGAAGGTTGATGTGGAGCCGGGACTCCGCCGGAGACCAGAGGCCTCTGATCTCCGCCTCTCCCATGTGGCCTCCCCAGCCCTGGAGGGACGCGTCCGTCACAACTACGTGCTCCGGCTGGGGTAGAGAGAGGGGTCTGCCACTGACCCAGTCGCGGTCCGTGAGCCACCACTGCAGTTGCTTCGCAGTGCCCTCCGAGATCAGGACATGATCGGACAGGTTGCCCTGATGCTGGGCCCACTGAAACTTCAGGTCCCACTGCAGAGCCCGCATCCGCCACCTGGCGTGACGCACCAGAAGGATGCAGGAGGCCATCAGTCCCAGAAGCCGCAGCGTCAACCTGACCGAGACCCGGGATAACGGCCTGAAGACAGGAATCAGAGCCTGAATATCCCGAACCCGCTGCTCGGGTGGGTAAACCCGAAACTGCGCCGAGTCGAGAACCGCTCCGATGAAAAGGAGCCTCTGAGAGGGACACAGGTGTGACTTCGGCACATTGATGGAAAACCCCAGCAAGTGCAGGAGGTCGGCCGTAGTCTGGAGGTGGGTGACGACTGCCTGGGGCGAGCCCGCCTTCAACAACCAGTCGTCGAGGTAGGGGAAGACTGACACCCCTTGCCTGCGCAGATGGGCTGCGACCACCGCCATCACCTTCGTGAACACCCGTGGGGCGCTGGTAAGGCCGAAGGGGAGCACGGTAAACTGAAAGTGCTCTAGGCCTACCGTGAACCGCAGGTAACGCCGGTGGGCCGGCAGGACGGGGATGTGGAAATAGGCGTCCTGCAAGTCCAACGCTACCATCCAGTCTCCTGGGTCCAGGGCAGCCAGGACCTGAGCCAAAGTGAGCATCTTGAACTTCTCCGTCCGGAGGAAGCCGTTGACGTTCCGCAGATCCAAGATAGGGCGTAGGCCCCCTTTGCCCTTCTTGGGTACCAGAAAGTAGTGGGAGTAACAGCCACGTCCTACTTCTGGCCCAGGAACGCGCTCGATGGCCCTCTTGGCCAAGAGGGCCGAAACTTCCTCTCGCAGAAGTTGCAAGTGATCCCCCGACACACGGTGGTATTGAGGTGGCATGGATGGAGGGGAAGACTCGAAGGGGAGGGAGAAACCCCTTCGGACAATTTGCAGCACCCACCTGTCCGAAGTGACTGTATGCCAGTGGGAGAGGTGATGGCGAACCCTGCCTCCCACAGGCGTCACATGGGCCTGAAAACTCGGACTAGGAAGGTTTTGAGGCAGGGGCTGCTGAGGGAGGTGTGGACTGGCCTCGTCGCTGACCCCGACCACCGCCGCGGCGGTTCCCACGTCCGCCACCGCGCTGTTGGATATTTTGCGGCGTGTGGCTGGCGGTCCGTGGTGGGGCGCCCCTTCCGTGGCCACGAAAGGAGCGAAAGGCACCCGATTGTTGGCGTGGGGCCGTAAGGCCCAAGGACTTGGCCGTGGCCCTGGAGTCCTTAAAACGTTCCAGCGCATGGTCTGCCTTGTCGCCGAAGAGGCGACGGCCATCAAACGGCATGTCCAGGAGGGTGGCCTGGACATCGGCCGAGAAGTTGGCGGACCTCAACCAGGCGTGGCGTCGAACCGCCACCGTCGTTGCCATCGCCCTGCCCAGTGAGTCCGTGGTATCCAGCCCACACCGGATAGAAAAACGTGCCGCATCTCGGCCGTCCGCAAGGGTTTGGCTGAGTTTAGCCCTGACCTCCTCAGGGCATTGTGGCAGCACCTCCGCAACCGTGTCCCACAGAGTGTGGGTGTAGCGGCCCAAGAGACAGTTGGTGTTCACTGACCGGAGCCCTAGGCTCACAGACGAGAAGACCTTCTTCCCGAACTGCTCATATCTCTTGGATTCCCTGTCGGGCGGGGCCGACGGGAATGCGGTCTGGGAGTTGGAGGCCTGGATGACCAGGCTCTCGGGGGTGGGGTGGGTGGACAAAAAGCAAGGGTCGCCCGGTGCCGGGCGGTAGCGTCTGGCCACGTTCCTATCCACAGGGGGGCCTGTGGCGGGCTTGGACCAAGTGCCCAGAAGAACGTCACACAAGGCCTCGTTGAACGGCAGGAGGGGCTCCGCGGAGCCGGACTGCTGTTTGAGGACCTCAGTGAGGAGATTAGTCCTCACGGCCGCGACGGGGAGCTCAAGGTTTAGGGCCTTAGCTGCCTTCGTCAACACTACACTGTAAGCAGAACCCGCCTCCGAAGCCACAGTCGGGGGCGACGTAAATCCAGTGTCTGGCGAGGTGTCAATACCACTGGCCTCCCCAAGCTCATATGTCCAATCCTGGTGAGACTGGCAATCACGTGCCAGAGGGACCTCGGACCCCTCCCATTGCTCCTCGTCACTCGGCTCCTGGAGACCAGGATTAACAGCCAGGGCCTCCTCGTGGAGATAGAACTCTCCGAAGGCCGACGGAATCGGCGCCCAGCGGCGCCCCTCCGACACCTGAGTAGGACCGTAGGAAGCATTGGGGTCGGCAACTACGTCGGCTGCCGGAGACGACACCTGAAGGGACGTCGCCGGCGAGGTCGTAAGGTCGACCGGCGAGGTCCCGGATCCGGAGCCGGATCCAGCGAGGTCGTGCGGCGCCGGGACCGAAGTCGCCAGCGGCGCCGGGGCCGAAGCACCCGACGTCGTCGGGGCCGAAGCGCCCGACCCGGAAGGACCTCCAGACGGAGCCGATCGGCCCGAAGGCGCCACGGGAACCGACTGAGGAGGGAGGGCCCTCATGGCCATGAGGTACCTCTCGACCTCCTCCTGCGACGCGCCGTGCCCAGGGACCCGAAGGTGTGGGGCAGGCAGCGACGCTTGCGACTCCCGCGGAGCCGCGTGGGCGGTGTCGCCCGAATCCTCGGTCGCATCGTGCGAGCGACGGGGCGGGTCGGAGGATCGATGGTGTCGCTCCGACCTCTCATGCCTCTTACCTGAGGACTTGGAACCAGACGATCGGTGTCCACTCCCGGAACGTCGATGACTCCGACCCCGCGACCTGTCCCTCGACCTCCCGTGGGACCGGGACCGGGACCTGGAGCGGCGCGGGGCCGACTGCCTCAGCTCGAGACGCTTGCGGGACCGCTCCCGCCTAGCCTTCGACGTCAGGGCCCGGCAGTCGGAGCAGGTTCGATCGTCGTGGTCGAGGCCTAAGCACTTCAGGCACCGGCGATGGGGGTCCGTGACCGACATGAGTCGGCCGCACTTCGAGCAAGGCTTGAACCCGGGCATCCCTGGCACCGATAGTCGAGAATCGACTAACTAGAGGATCAAAAAGATCAAAAAAGTTTTCAGTCAAAAAGTGACTGGGGGTAGAGCTTCTTCCGGATCTGCGCTAGCTGGCGCGGAAAAAAGAAGAACTGACGTCAGCGCGCATGGGCGCCGTCTATATACTCCGATGACGTCATCCCGGCGCTCACGACGCCGACGACGGACGCGGAGCCGCAGACGACGCCTACCAGCGCGCAGGGGTATTGCTACGCAAAAAATTTCCGGATCCAGTCTGACGCCTGGGGATATTCTAAGGTAAGGAATCTATCACTAACGTGTCTCTTTCAGATCATCGTTGCATCCACTTCACCTTCAGAACACCCACCATCCACAGACACCAGCACCTGCTTCCACAAAGAAACTGGACCAAAATCACCGATGACCAGCTCACCTCCTCACTCAACAACTCCACCCCAACCATCGCGGAAAACGACGACCCCAACACCGCAGCCCGAACCCTGCATAGATGGATCTCGGACAGTACCAACACCATAGCCCCCCTCAAGAAAAACAACAAAACCCGTGCCAAGAAAGCCAGATGGTTTACCACAGAACTTCGAGAGTCCAGGCGCACATGCCGCCGCCTCGAAAAGACCCGGAGAAACACCAAATCCACAGAAGCCCACAACAACTTCAGAGCCGCCACTAACGCCCACCATCAACTAATCAGAGAAACGAGGAAAAAAGCGATTGAAGACAGAATCTCCACCCACGCACACAACAGCAAGGAACTCTTCAGCATCATCAAGGAGTTCGTCCAACCTACCAGCGAGTCTACCGACATCCCTCCCTCACAAGACTTCTGCTACAAACTCAGCATCTTTTTCCACCACAAAATCAAGAGCATCTACGACAACTTCGACGAAGACAACCAACACACTGAACCCTCACCAACCACCCCCGACACCCGGAAACCAGCGATTGATGACTGGACAGCCCTCACCACCGAAGACACACTGAAGACAATGAAGTCAATCCACTCGAAGGCCCCCACGGACCCCTGCCCCCACCACATCTTCAACAGAGCCGCCAACACCATCGTACCCATGCTCTGCCACACCATCAACAGCTCCCTGGCGACCGCCTCGTTCCCCGACGACTGGAAACACGCCGAGGTCAACACCCTCCTGAAGAAACCCTCAGAGGACCCCACCGACCTCAAAAACTACAGACCCATCTCCCTGCTCCCGTTCCCAGCTAAAGTCATCGAGAAAGCCATCAACAGCCAACTCGCCACATTCATTGAAGAACACAACATCCTCGACTCCTCCCAATCCGGCTTCAGAAAAAAAACACAGTACGAAAACCGCCCTCCTCGCCGCAACAGACGACATCCGCACCTTACTGGACAAAGGAGAAACAGTACCCCTCATCCACCTCGACCTATCAGCGGCGTTCGACACAGTCTCCCACCGCACCCTAATAAGCTGACTCTACGATGCAGGAATCCAGGACAAGGCCCTCGACTGGATCTGCTCCTTCCTCTCCGGCAGGACGCAGCGGGTCAGACTCCCCCCTTTCCTCTCGGACCCCACACCTACCACCTGCGGAGTCCCCCAGGGCTCCTCCCTCAGCCCGACGCTCTTCAACGTCTACATGGCTCCACTTGCCCCATCGTCAGAACCTACGGACTCAACATTGTGTCATACGCAGACGACACCCAGCTCATCCTCTCCCTATCCAACGAGCCCAACACCGCCAGACGCAACTTTCGAGAAGGCATGGAAGCCGTCGCCAAATGGATGAAAAACAGCTGCCTACAACTAAACACCAACAAAACAGAAGTACTCATCATGGGCCCAAACCCCGAGCGACACCGGGTGGCCCACCGCCCTCGGAAACCCGCCAACCCCCACAGACCACGCACGCAACCTGGGAATCATCCTGGACTCCGAGCTCAAAATGGACCGCCAGATCAACTCTGTCACATCTTCCTGCTTCCACACCCTCCGCCTCCTTCGTAAGACCTTCAAATGGATCCCCCTCGAACACCGAAAGACAGTCTTTCACGCCCTGGTCACCAGCAGACTCGACTACGGCAACGCACTCTACGCCGGAATAAACAAAAACCTCATCCGCAAGCTACAGAATATCCAGAACGACGCCGCAAGACTGGTCCTCAACCTGCCAAAACACTGCCACATCTCCCAGCACCTGCGCACACTCCACTGGCTCCCCGTTGAGGCGAGAATCACCTTAAAGATGCTCACCCACGCACACAAGGCCCTCCACGGCACCGGACCAGCATACCTTAACAGCCGACTCAAATTCCACGCACCCTAAAGAACCCTACGATCAGCCCAGCTTTCCTACGCTGTGGTCCCTCGCACCAGAAAGACCAGATTGGGAGGCTGCTCCTTCTCCTTCCTCGCGACCAAAGCATGGAACGCCCTTCCGCTCCGCCTCAGACAGACAACATCGCTCCCCATCTTCGCAAGAAACCCCAAAACCTGGCTCTTCGAAATACCCCCTCCTTGATGGAATGGAACTTGCACCCCCCCCGCGCCTTGAGACCCTCACGGGTAAGTAGTCGCGCTTTAACAAACTCCTGATTGATTGATTGACACTTTGCTTTAGATATAGTATCTCTATATCTAAACCTAAAATGGACACATATACTCCTATAAGTCACTCCTATGGCAGGCCTTAACAATCCTGGAGGCAGAGTGCTTGGAATTATGTGAGATGGTGCTCTAGCAGGAGCTGAGCCAGTCTGCAGCTTTCAGAACCAAGTCCTTTAGCTGTTTCCATGATAACGCTATACCATATACTCTTAAGTGCATTATAATCCTCGCGGTTATTGCTAACTTTGGCATAGCATTATCAAAACAGGTTGAGTAAGGTGTCATACGAATTGGAATACTACCCCCTCGCCAATTCTGGCGACGGGGGTCGCATTCCACCCTTTTAGAGGGACACGACATGTATGTAACTGTGAACCCCGGTTAAAGTTAACTCGAGCCTCGGCATCCCAAAATGGCTGCTGCCAGCGCAGACACAAGTCTGACCTCCTGCTGCTGGGAGTCCTTCCAGCGAGGGAGGCTTGGACAAAGAGTTTCCTGCCTTGGGAGGTGCTAGCACCACCCCAGACAGGATTTTGAGTATTAGGTAGGACTGGGCTGAAAGGAATGAGACATGCCTGGGGCACACAAGGTGCCCTGTGCATACACCGGTTCAAACCAGTTGCTGGGGCACTCCAGCCCCAGCTCTGGCGCGACACCGGACAAAGGATAGGGGCTGTAATTACCCCCCTTCCTGGTCCCACCCATAGGAGGGACCTAGTGATAGTACAGCCCCCTTTAGCAGGATAAAGGTAGGAGCTGGTCCCATTCCAAATCAGATTAATCCTGAACTGAAATTCTGCAAGAAGAAACTCTGGACTTCGACATTCTGTTAAGAAGACTGAAGAAATCTCCCTTGTGGGCAAGGAGTGTCCACCCTGCACAAGCAGGCACCATCAGCGTCCAGCGGCTTCACTTTGTCCTCTTCCCTCGGGGATCCAGACTTCAGAGCCCGACGAGACCCGGATTCCCAGACCTCTACCTACATCTGCAGCACAGCTGAGATCCGTGGGTGCGACGAGACAAGTGGGACCGGCCATCTTGGAGAAACTGCACTTCGCTTCCAGCACGACTTCTGAGGTATCCTCGACCAAGTGCGTTGGGGACTGAGAAGCCCCAGCCCCGAGCGGCTCCTGCACAGAAGATCAGCCCTCCAGCATCCACGAGATCTGCGTGGGGCCCTTCTGCCTGTTTGCTGCTCGACGCGTTGTCTGGTCACTTGCCGGCTGGCTAGTGGCCTCTTAGACGACGATCCACGACATCAACACCGCTGGTCTGGTTGCTCCAGACTGGCCCTTGCTTTCTTCCAAAAGAGGCATCCCGGACCCTCCTGGTCCGCACCAGGCATCTTTTCCACTCACCGCGTGGGTTGCCTTTGTCAAGGCCTGTTGACTCCAAATCCGGATCCGACACCGCCAACAGCGAGAGCCTGCGTGGGACAGCTCGTGCCTCCATCCTGGTCGTCGAAGACCCCACCTGGTCCACGTGGCAGCAGAGTCAAGCGTCCACTCTTCACCTGATCGCGACGACAGCCTCTGGTTCCATTCCTGGTTCCACTCCAGTCACTGGCTAGTGACTGTGAACATTGTCCCCTCTGCTTTCAGGTCCTCTTCTTCCTCGATCCACCCTTGGGTCGCACCGGACATCTTCCTCCTGGTCGTCTGCATCATGTTTTCTTTCAGGCTCCATAGACTTCAACGCCGGAACCTGACACAACTTCGCACCTATGCACCTGCAGCCTGTGGGTGAGGTAACAAGAGCATTTCGGTGCCCAAGGGTAGATTGACTCTCCTAGTGTCCAGTTCCACAGTCGTTTTAGTCCTAACTAGTCAGGATTGTCCATACTCACCTTTTTCTTAAACAGTACTGTCAATAGATGTTGATACGCATCTCGCGTGTGAGTTCACACTCTGCACACGCGTTCTGTGGGCCTCCTATTACTTACCTAAAGTTAGGATAGTGTAGTCTCAGCGATCCTACAGCCTCTGGACAGCTCCATTCCTTTAATCGACTTCCTTATACCACTTGTTTAGTATATGGTTTGTTGCGCCCCTAGGGCAACATTGTAACTCGTGCAACTTAACATATTTTTCTTAAGAGTCTTGTCATGTGCTTAGCCCTCTGATCTCATAAAGAGTTCAGAGGTGTTTGTTAGTTAATAAATATCTTGTTTATTTTCATAACTACCTGTGTGCTGTCCTTTTATTTGGTATTCAAGGGGTTATATGTGGTAAAACAGCTTCACATGCCAAAAGAGTTTAGCCTAAGACTGCTTTGTCCATGCTACCATTAGGATAGCTGGTCTATAAGGTTGACTTACAACCAATCACCATAAGGGTTGTTTGGATGGACTGATACAAGGTGATCACTAGAACTAGTGAGCATCATATATCAGGCCAACTTCTCACATTGGTGTGCAGCGGTTGGGATTTGAGCTTTCTGTTGTTTCTACCAAATATAATCTGGAGATATCATTTGAAAGATCACATAAAGTACCGTAGGTACATATAACAAAGCTTAGAAATACTCTGAGTTCTACTGAACCAGCTGTTGTAGTAGAAAGGGAGTAGCACACCCTGACTACAACTCTTAGCAAGGGATCAGTAGGAAAACCCATAGTGTAGGTAAGTGCACCACTTACACCTCACTAGAAAGCATGTCTACCACAGGAGAGAACACAATGACTCCCCTTGTGATTAGTGACCTTCCACAGGTCCTTTCCAGATATGCAGTACTCAGCTTCCTTCCAGGAGATGAGACAATTGTGTACCTCCAGGCAACTGAAACAGGGTTCTAACCCTACCCTTCCTTTTCTGTTAGGTCTCTTGGAGACATATGATGCCAGAAGGGCTTCTAATACAGGCCCCTCTAATCCAGCAGATGGAAGCATACCCCCAGTAGAAGATGACTCTAACCTCCCTGAGACTGAAGAAGTGGAAGAGGAGAATGGAGACTCATCTGATGGAGAGGTAGACAATGGTCAATATAGAGTCAGCAGACTTACCAAGGCCAACTTAAGCCTACATGAGAATGGAACTGGGGGAGCCCCAGGCCCATCCTCAAGCAGGCCTAACCTTGTGAATAGACGAGCTAGGGCTCACTCCAGAGGCTCTAACAGATCTATTCACACCCATGTCTCTCAGGCATCTTCTCAGAGAGGGATGACATCCCCTCAGAGAAGAGATCATGAAGCTAAGATGAGGGAAGTGCATCTGAGGATTTAGAGGGAAGAACTTTCCCTTGCCAAGGAGAAACTTGCCTTTGCCAGAGAGCAGAAATTGAGTGGATTAGAACCCACTGGTGGCAGCATTATCCCTAGAGATAAAGACAGGAGTTTTGATAACAGAAACCTGAGTAAAATAGTGCCCCCCTTTAAGGTAGGGGATGACATCCACAAATGGATGACTGCTTTGGAGAGAGCCTGCAAAGTACAGCAGGTATCCCAGAGTCAGTGGGCAGCTGTATTGTGGCTCTCCTTTCAAGGTAAAGGAAGAGACACGCTCCTCACTGTTAGAGACGGGGATGCTAATGATTACCAAGTCCTGAAAAGTGCCAAGATTGATGGGCTTGGCCTAACAACTGAACAGTACAGGTTAATGTTCAGAGACACCCAGAAAACTCAAGCTCAGGATTGGACTGACTTTGTTGATTGTGCCACTAAGGCTCTAGAAGGCTGGCTACTGGGAAGTAAAGTAAAATTACTGACTTCACAGGATTGTATAATCTTATTATGAGAGAGCAAGTCTTAAATTATTGTCAGAACCAGTTATTACACCAGCACCTGGTAGACTCTGATCTGACCTCTCCACAAGAATTGGGTAAGAGGGCAGACAAATGGGTCAGGACCAGGATTAGGCCTAAGAACCAGGGTGGTGACCAAAAGAAAGAATCAACCAAGCCTCAAGAGAAGGGTGGGAATACATCTTCAGATCAAACCACATCAGGGCCCCAACAATCCTCTGAAAAGGGTAGGTCCCAGAATCCTTCCAATACCCAAAAGAAACTTTATTGCCATACCTGCAAACAGGTAGGCCATTGGAAAACTGACAACAGTTGCCCAAAGGCCAACAATAAGGAAAATATTCCTCCAGGTAATACTTCAACACCTCCTGTTACTACTAGTAGTAATCCCCCAGGTGGTGGGAGTGCCCTCAAGAATTTGGTTGGGTATTCTTGGGGAACTCAGGTGAACTCTGGCCTAACCAGGTTCCCTACTACAGATACTCTTGTCTGTGAGACTGGCATATGGTTTGCCAACTTCACTGCTTGTCCCAACACTTTGGACAAGTACAGACAGGAGCCCCTCATCAATGGTCTGAAAGTTGAGGCCTATAGAGACACAGGGGCTAGCATCACCATGGTGACTGAGAGCCTAGTTCCCTCAAGGCAACTTATACCTGGAGCCACATACCAGGTGACCAACATTGATAGAGTACAGAGAGATCATCCCATGGCAGTGGTCAATCTCAGCTGGGGAGGTGTCACTGGTCCCAAGAGAGTGGCAGTGTCATCAAACTTGCCTGTAGATTGCCTACTGGGGAATGATTTAGAGATCTCAGCCTGGGCTGAGGTAGAGCAAGAAATCCATTTTAAAATGGTGAACCTCCATGGTAAGGTTAGTGGGGCAGTGATGGCCACAGCCCCAGTCCAAGATGTCCTCCCTGAACAGGTTAGGAGGGCTGTGCCAGACTCAGCCCAATCTCAAACAGATTCCTTCCCTGAAAAGGTTGGCAAGGCTGTGATGGTAACAGCCCATACCCAAACTGAGTCCCTTCCTGAAAAGGTTGGTGGGGTTGTGATGGCCACAACCCAAACTCAGACAGATAATAGTGTTGTGAAGCCTGAAACTATGGCCCACTCCACTCAAACAGAGAGCAGTGAGGAGGAAGAGAAATCTCCCTCCCACCAGACTTTAGGAAAGGATCAGCTTCCTCAGGGAACTGATCTTACCCCTTGTGAAGAAACTGCCCCAGAGGTAGTCAGGCCTAGCCTGGCAGAGCCTCTGATGTCAGTGGACCCTTCCAAGGTGGGACCCAGTCTGGAGCAGGTAACCTGCCCCTCTCTACCCTGCCTCAGTCAGCCCAGGGCTGAAGAGGCCAGGGAGGCCAGTGGTGGACCCCAAAGGGCCCCCTGTCCAAAAGAACCCCCAATCAGCAGATTAAGGGCATTGAAACTAGCAGACCTAGCCAAGTGAAAATAAAACAGACTCCTGAGGGATCCCCCTTAAACTTAGTTAGGGACCTCCCACAGATGGACACTGTTGGGCACAGTCAAACCTGGGACCTAAGAGCCCCAAACCTGACCTGTCCCTCCAGTAAGCCAAACAGAGGGACCCAGCCTCAAGCTTTAGGTAGCCAGAGGTTGACCCTGAGAGCACACTGCAACTCAGTCCTGGAAAGAAAGGTATATATGGTGGATAGTGATTGGAGGAAGTTGAGCCCAACAGTAGTGGGGTCTCACTTCAATACTCCATCCCAACACCAGCCTTTTACTTTGCCAAAACACCACAGGTAGAGATTCCCTATGGTGGAGACCCTCAGATACCCTTAGGGTGAGGGATTGCTTAGTGGACCAGGAGATAGGGGGTAACCATGCCAGTGCATGCAACTCCTCATATGGGCACTCAGGCAATACAATATAGTCTTACCTGGTCAAGGATAGCCTTATCTCCTTTCGTTTGGGGGGGGGGGGGGGTTGTGTAGGAAGGTGGATATCGGACTATGGTTACCTCCAACTTTTTGCCTGGTGTTTAGCTGGTTTTTCGACTTAGTTGACCTGGGGCCCTGCTATTTAGGACCCCAGGCCCACTGCTCTCTCTGTAAAATGGATTCTGTGTACTCTAGGTACATATCTGATTGGATACTGAGTCACCTTATCAGCCCCTGTACAGTGTACCTTAGGTACCCAGGGCATAGGTGCACCCAGGACCTACCAGGGGCTGCAGCATGTATTATGCCACCCTGGCTGGCCATCCAAATCTGACAAAACTGGCTGATCAATCAGCTGGGGCAAGGTGGTGTAATCACCCTTTGCTTTAGATATAGTATCGCTATATCTAAACCTAAAATGGACACATATACTCCTATAAGTCACTCCTATGGCAGGCCTTAACAATCCTGGAGGCAGAGTGCTTGGAATTATGAGAGATGGTGCTCTAGCATGAGTTGAGCCTGTCTGCAGCTTTCGGAACCAAGTCCTTTAGCTGTTTCCATGATAACGCGATGCCATATGCTCTGAAGTGCATTATAATCCTCGCGGTTATTGCTAACTTTGGCATAGCATTATCAAAACATGTCGAGTAAGGTGCCATACGAATTGGAATACTACCCCCTCGCCAATTCTGGCGACGGGGGTAGCATTCCACCCTTTTAGAGGGACACGACATGTATGTAACTGTGAACCCTGGTTAAAGTTAGCTCGAGCCTCAGCATCACAAAATGGATGCTGCCACCGCAGACACAAGTCTGACCTCCTGCTGCTGGGAGTCCTTCCAGCGAGGGAGGCTTGGACAAAGGGTTTCCTGCCTCCCCAGACAGGATTTTGTGTATTAGGTAGGACCGGGCTGAAAGGAATGAGACATGCCTGGGGCACACAAGGTGCCCTGTGCATACACCGGTTCAAACCAGTTGCTGGGGCGCTCCAGCCCCAGCTCTGGCATGATACCGGGTGTAACCACCCCCCTTCCTGGTCCCACCCATAGAAGGGACCTAGTGATAGTACAGCCCCCTTTAGCAGGATAAAGGTAGGAGCTGGTCCCATTCCAAATCAGATTAATCCTGAACTGAAATTCTGCAAGAAGAAACTCTGGACTTCGACATTCTGCTAAGAAGACTGAAGAAATCTCCCTTGTGGGCTAGGAGTGTCCACCCTGCACAAGCAGGCACCATCACCGTCCAGCGGCTTCACTTTGTCAAAAGAGTTTAGCCTAAGACTGCTTTGTCCATGCTACCATTAGGATAGCTGGTCTATAAGGTTGACTTACAACCAATCACCATAATGGTTGTTTGGACTGATACAAGGTGATAACTAGAACTAGTGAGCATCATATATCAGGTCAACTTCTCACAGGAGGTACGGCGGCAAGTGACAACATGCGCGGCATAGCTAAGGGTCAGCCGAGCCAACAGAGAGAGTTATGGTAAATGGAGCCATTTTCCAAAAATGCCGACTGTCAGCATGCGGGGAATTATTCAGCATCAGAAAAGCTTACCCAAGGGTTAAGCCAGCAATTCCAGGATGGAAATTGGTCTGCTCACGTGGGATTCTATACATTAATAAAAAAGGTATCAATGCATGGTGGACAAGGTGACACGGGGCATTGATATTGCAAGGGGGCAAATACTCTCTCTGTTGGCTCGGCTGACCCTTAGCTATGCCGCGCATGTTGTCACTCGCCAACGGAGGATTATCACTCCACTCCTTATTCTGCCTTCCAATCGCGCCGTCTGCACTCACAACTACGCCGATTGTAATGCTCACGCCGCACACGTGCACCGTCTGCATTTTTCGTTTTCTATATGGATACCTGTCACCTTTTGATTCTAAATGCACTCCTACTGTACCTGCATAGAGTGCATGCTCACCTATTCCACCTTGTACATACATGCGTAATTTCCGACCAGTGTTCTTAGAGTTTTGTTTTGGCCAGCGGAACTGGGCTCCCATACAGGAAGGCCTGGATTTGCGCAAAGTCCATGGACCTGAGCTCCACTCGGTACACCAGGTCGGACCAGCCGCCCGCGAACCAGTTGTGGATCACGATCAGCCTTGTGAAACTACTGTGGAATTTTAGGTACCATTTCCTTGAATCATCATTTAGTAAAATGTGTTGATGCTTGCTAATATTTCCCACAAATATTCATAATGGAAAATCAGTGTTAATGCTTTCAACAAGATCATGGACAATGAAAATAAATGAGCATTGGTAAAGCCACTAGGTCTGACATTGGTGATCAGTTGTATGTTTTGTTTTGATACAGCTTTTGTAAAACTTCATTCTGGGAGCTGCTAGGCCCTCACCATTGTAACAAACCTTGGCAAAAGCAAAAATATTTTTTGTTCTCAAAAATGACACATTGCCACAAAAGTTTCTGGTACTGAACAAAACTACTGTGTGTGCCAATATGCTCCTTGTGAAAGAGCAGAATGCTATCACTCACAGTGAAGCCAGCCCATAGACGGAAAGAGAGAGAAAGAAAGTCACAAAAGTGCACCCATGGCATGTCTTTGCATCAGTGCAGATTTGTGTATTTTATGAATTCACAAGAATTAATAGAAGTAGGCCAGGGAATAATACTCCTAGACAATATTTGCGAACTGTATTTTTAGCATGACCAAATTTACATGTGTAGATTTGCTCATAAGAAAATATGTTGAGCGTTTGCAAGTTCACTTAACCTATAACGACTATTTTACCACCAATGGAAGAAGTTTTACTTTTGCCCTTGTCAGGAGTAACTTTCCAACCTTCCTCAATATATAAAAAGATTAGAGAAGAGCTGATGAAAACTCTTAAAACATGCAAGTTAGTAGGTTTGCACAGACTCAAAAGGGAATGCAAACCCTTGAATTATTGCTGAACTACCTCCAGTCCCAGAATGTAGATCTGAATAAAGTTGCAAAAAATGGAAATTACTAGTATTCAAGGCCTGCTATAGATTCCGCTCTGGCATAATCAGCGAGGCTATTATCAGGGACCTTATATAATGAGATTGCTGCCATAATTTGTCGCTGCACTACATGCCACTAAAGGGAAAAGTAGATTTCTTTTTTTTAACGGGACAAGTAGATTTATGAAGCAACTTGTGCCATGGACAAGTAAGTAAGTAAATTCTTTATTGTTTGGTTAATTAAAACCATTACAATATGTAGCATTCTGCGGCATTTAAAAAAAACTTTTAAGACTGTGATGAGGAATAATAAATAGGAAAAGGTGAAGGGAAGGAAATATAAAAGGAAAAGTGTAAAGACTATATAGCAAAGAGTCTATCACCAGTTTCAGTAAACTTTTCCAGGGCGCAAATTTGTCTTTCAAACAATGTTCTTAAGTCTCAATGACGATCGGGCCTATGGTAGATTTATGAAGCAACTTGTGCCATGGACAAGCAGATATTTTATTAGCTTCCACTCTCCTGGGGGCGATTACCACGTAGATGTCCTGTGGTCATTCTTTGACTTACCCAAGGACTTCAGTCATGATGAATATCTGCTACAGCAATGAGTGAGAGCGGGAACTTTCTTTGGACTGGTCACAGAGCAGAGTCTTGCAGTGTTTGGAGACAGAGGGCCAGATCTACGATGGTTTTTGCATGCGCAAACAGTTTTGCGAACCCGTTTGCGCATGCAAAAACCAATAGGGGTATGTACCATACCAAAATAGCGAGTCACAAATTATGTCGGGCTTTCGCCCAAGTGGTACTATATAAAACGAATAAAATATATTTTTTTGAAAAATAGCGAGTCGCTATTTATTTACTACTTGCTATTTTGGAATTTGAAGTCGCTATTAGGAAGAGGCGTTCCCTTCCTAATAGTGAGCGCAGCCCCATGTACAAATGTTTTGCAACCGAAAATTGCGGTCGCAAAACACTTGCTAATTACCACCCTCTTCAAGAGGGTGGTAATGGGGTCGCAAAAGGGAAGGGGTCCCCAGGGGACCCTTCTCCTTTACAAACTCTGAGGAAAATATTTTTTAAGGGCAGGCAGTGGTCCCAGGGACCACTGCCCGCCCTTAAAAAATGAAACTAAAACGTTTCATTTTTTAACCTTTTAAATGCATCCCGTTTTCCTTTAAGGAAAACGGGCTGCATTTACTTTTATTTAAAAGCATTACCAGACATGGTGGTCTGCTGAGCCCAGCAGGCCACCAATTCCTGGGTTGGCAATCCATTCCCAATGGGGTCACAAATCGCGAGAGTCTCATTAATATTCATGAGCCTCTCAATTTGAGACCCCATTGGGAATCGCCAACAGAATGTTACACACGGTTGTACATCCAAAATATCGCATTGCAAATTGCGAGTCGCAAAAGACTCGTAATTTGCGAGGGGCTATTTTGGGCGTCGTACATCTGACCCATAGAGTTCAGCTCCATGATCCTGTCTGGCCTTCGGGTCATGTTCAGATCACAAACACCGAAGTCATACCAGTTGGGGATCTGTCACAAACATCAGTTTGCAACAGTGCATACAAGGTTTAAAACCTGTCATTTTGGGAGGGGACATTTTCCGTGCATGCTGATAAACATTTTGTGTGAAAAAGGGTAGAAAAATCTTGATAGAGACAAAAGTAACAGAGTTCCGCACCTGCATCTGAAGCTATGGAAAAAAACGAACTGAAGATAGTACACGAGTGGATCCTATATGCAGCTCTGTTCATCACTTTTGAGTGGAACAACGTTAACAGGGAGCTGAATGATGCCACCTACCACTGCGCAAAAGTACTGCTAAGTTTTCCAAATACGGCCAGAGGAATATTCACAAGGTGATGAATCTGTGGTTAGACATATCCATCAGAACAAGTCTTCTTCAAACTTGTGGGTAGACTTGCAGGTAGCTGGCCTGCAGAGCTCTATAATAGAAGTTAATTACCTTTGGTAATGTCCTTTCTGGGGGATATTCGAATGGCAATGCCAACAAGATGTCAGACTGGATCCTGAAACTCGAACAAACTACTTTGGCATGCCGGTAGGTGGCATTGTGCGGCCCAAACAGATGTGAACTCTTGAGGGGCACTGGTGAGGCCAAAATGGAGTGCTGCAAACTAAAAATGCTGCTGGCCCACTTGAACCGCAGATGAAACCTGTGGGTTTTCAGGACTGGAATGTAAAAAAGTGTCCTGCAGGTCCAACGCTACCAACCAGTTTCCAGGATCCAGTGCAGAGAAAAACAGGCCAGTACTAGCATCTGGAATTTTCCTTACTGAGGAAGGTGTTTAGAGGGCAGCGATCTGAAACATGACTAAGGCCTCCATCCTTCTTTGGCATAGGAAATACAGGAGTAACTCCCCGTTCACACTTCTGTGACCAGAATTAACTCTAGGACTCCTTTTGGCAAAACTATGTGCACTTCCTACTGCAAAACAGACATGTCCACTTCTGTCAGCCGTTCAGATGGGGTGGTAGGTGCAGCAGGCTGTTGTGCTGCGGGCAGGGTCTGCTGCTGGCGATACTGAAAATCCCATATTTATCCAAGAAAACGGTAAAACTGTTTCATAAAGTGTCTGGCTGGGGACGACAGCCCCAGGGAACCTGCTGTGCTACAACTTTCTTATAAGTGCTCTAAGGCAAAGCCCGCTTTCACAAAGAAGAGCAAGAGCCTCCCAATGGCATGCCCGTAAAGGATGCCTGGACATTCCCTGGTAAGCATGTATACCTATTTCAGGTGTGCTGCCGAAGCACCACATTCAAACCCACTGCCTGACCCAAGCAATCAGCTGTGTCCCAGCCATACCTTGCCGCATCCCAGCCGTACTTTATGGCATGGACTTTCGAGTTTGTAAGTCATCCATAACTGCTGGTAGGAGTTGACCTACAAGGCCCACAAAACATGGCTGTAAAAACTAGGGAGGGAGCTTGCGCTGACAGATAGTAAGAAACGTTTGGCATAAAAGAACATGTACTTGCCAAAGGCCTCCATGCGTTTGGATCTGTGGTTGTTGGGTGGTGGTTATAGGAAAGGCATAGACTGTCCAGAAATTGTTTTTCCCAAGTGGGTATCCATAAGGGACTTGCTAAAGGGTTGCATAGGTTCAGTAGGTGCAAGGCCAGGTTAGAGAGCCTCCATGAGGATGTTGGTCTTTACTTCCAAGGTAGGAAGCTGCAGGTGAAGGACCTACCAAGCTCGTTGCAATGCTTCTCATGCCATAGCTATACGTCAGAGCCAGAGAGAGAGAGAGACACACAAATGCAGTGTCAGGGGAGGTGTCCAGACCACTGGCAACTTGTAACCAATTGACCTCTTCTTACTTTGGGACAAATTCACCGAAGCATTTGTATAAAGTATGGGTTCTGATGCGTGATAATGGAAATGTGTCAGAGGGTTGGCTATTGGCTGCACTCTGTGGGATTGGAACGATGCAAGGGCCAAAGCGAAAAGTAACAGTGCCACAAATGCTCAAACAAGCCCTGCTCACTGTTTCCATGCGCCATATCTCTCTTTCCATTCATCCATCCATTCCAGAGATCATCAACATTTTCTGCAGTAGGATTTACTTATATTGAAATAAAGTCATCCTGAGCTACTGATATTATTAGTGTTGTAAAAGTGCCCACATCAGAAAAGATAACATTGGTGATCACCACCCGCAAGATCGTCAGTAGTGACTACATCGGTGCACCAAGCAGGATTGCTAGCAGTAATGTAACCAGCATTGGCATAGCCAATAGTTCTCGCCTTTGGGACCTTATAAGCATTTAGCCATGCAGCACATTAGCCTGGGTGCTGCATCACCTACTGTAACTTCATGTGCCACTGGTGAATGGTCACACACACCCAAGGATGGGCTTCCTTCCGTGCTAATTAATGAAAATATGATAAAGTCTCTTCAACTTTCAAAAAAGTATATTTATTTAACATAGAAGCTTCAACACCAATAGGCACAGTACCCTAGAGCAACCTTAAATCGAATAATTAGGGGCAAGTAAAAAAGTGAGAACCAGCCTGGGTCTCAAAGGATCAGGCACTGAAACAGAGCAGAAATTGGCAGTAAAATCCAGTAGCACCTTCAACATCTCCTCAGAAGCGCAAAACCAGCTTAAAGCTCACAAATAGAATACAGATACCCCCAGTTGCCCAACAACTCGATCAGAGAGTACCCATACAACATCAACAACCCCAACCTAGCCATGGTTGTTGCTTATTTATCTTACGCAATTAACAACAATTGACAAGGCCAATAAACCTGGCTTGTTGTAGGTGTAATGCTACTTGCTGTATTATATATCTGGATGAAATGGCAGAAACAGCAGTCAGAGGGCACAGATTTTTAGCTTGTTTTAAGCCACGCCCTTAATTATATCGGTCACAACCTTTGAGAGAGCCACCCCCCTCCCAGTTTTTATCCCACTTAAAGCCTTGACAGGAGGCATGTCTAAAACCACAGAAGTCAAGTTTCAGAGTCTGTTTTGTAAAGCTGGGCTCTGTAAAAAAAAAGTGGCTCAGTGTATACTGAACCAAAGTAAGGTACAGTGTGCACAGAGTCCACAGTCCCCAGAGGTATGGCAGAGGCTAAAGTTAGATATAACCTTACTCTCTAAAGTGGTAGCTTGGTCGAGCAGTAGGCAGTATCAGAGGACAGTGTAAAGCATTTGTTGTACACAGTCAGCAAATGGTCTTGCACACTCAAGAACTGAACTCTAGGCCAATGGTTTTGTATCAAAAGATATAGTTGTTTTATTTTAGAACCAACAAGGTATCAAAATATACTTTCTTGGGAGGAGTTACTTTAGTTAAATACTTTTCAAATAGGCAATAGACTTTTTCAATGCAATAGTTACCATTTGTTGCAGTAGGCAACACAATTTCAAACACAATGCAACATTGAGCTCAATGGGAATTTCTAGTTAAATACAATTAGTTACTGTTTAGATTACTTTTCTGACCACAGGACTGGATCCTAGATTCAGTCCCAGGACATGAACTGTAAACAGTCAAGTAAAAGCCTTTTAGTTACAGTCGTGATTTTTAAGGAATATTATTGTATTTTAAAAGTTGACACTTTTTCAGTTGAAATTACGAATGTTATCCTATGGAAGGAAATTCAAGTCCCAGGTAAAGTATGTTCACGTTACTTTTGTAATCCAGTACTGGACTCCTAGATTCAGCACAGGGACCTCTATCTAAAACAGGTACGTAATTACGTTTTGGTAGTTGGTACTATTTTTTTTTAAGTTTTTATTTTTCTTTGCCAACATAAGCACAGTTCTACTTACACAAAGTACATTTTAACAATTACAGTAATTTGCTTAATTTCTAATTTATAAATCTCATCTTTGGGATATACCATACAAAGGATAACTTCAACCAAATTAAATTAGCACATTTGAGCAGTAAATGAATCTGGAACATACAATGAAGAAGAAAACAAAACATAACATAAAGGGCAATTAATTTAAGAAAAGTCCCCACAATCTTCTTCCCAACCACCCCCTAATCATCCTTTCTTTGCTTCGCTTTCCATTTACTTAATGGCTCCCATATTCTTCTCCCCAAGCATCTTCCTCTCCTCCCTTTCCGAGCATAGATATTTTCCTCTATCTTGTAAGCGTACAGCGTATTTGCCAACCAATTTTGAAATTTTGGGGGATTTTTATCTAGCCAAGCCCTGGCTATTGTCAACCTGTAAACTGCCATTAATACAAATAAAAATTCTGTGTACTGCTCATGCTCCTGATCAGCCACTCCTAACATAATCCAAGATGGTGTAAGAGAGATCACAATACCCAAGGACCTTGCTAAAAATCCCTCTATCTCTTTGATCAATGATTGTAGCTGGGGACATGTTGCAAAGATGTGTATGCTGTCTGCTTCCAGCTCATCGCAACGGGGGCAATTAGTTCCTGTGTTCCCGCCCCATTTTGCTATCCTTGCAGGCGTAAAGTAAAGAAAATATAATGTTTTATAGTGCTGGGACTGCAGAGGGGCTGCGCTTAATATTGTGCATCCTAAATTTAGAGAATCAAAAAACAAATTGCTTTCAACCCCCAGTTTGTCTGCCCATTTCATGCTGAATTTCTCTAGATCATCCTGCTTTTCTTTCAGCAAAGCTGCGTAAAAGGACCTAATTGTGCAGTCCCCCATCAACTTTATTTTCTCCATTATTTCTATTTTATTAAAGCCTGCTGGACCTCCCACTTTGTTCTTTAAAAAACTTCTAATCTGCAAGTACTTGAAGAAACCCGTGTTATCTACACCATATGTCTCTCGCAAATCTGAAATCTGCTTAAAACCATCCTGAGCAAACAAATCTCCTATTTGCGTAATCCCACTTGCTGCCCATTCTGCCATAGTTTGATCAGCAAATATTTCCGCTGGGAGTGATCTGTTATTAATCAGGGAGACATATCTATTATATCTCCCCATCTTGGCTTTCTTTAAAAAAGCATTCCATACCGTGACTGCCGCCATAACAGTTTTGAACCTGGTTCTCTTGAAATAACTAAAATCTGTACATTTTAGAAAACAATTACAAGCATTTGTCCCTAATACAACAGCATAAACCTCAGTAGACATGTTTTGCATTCTTACATCATCGATATTCCCCCCAATTAGTCCTTGCATATATTGCAAAACAGTAGCCATATAATATAAGCGAAAATCTGGTGCACCCCATCCCCCTTTTTCCCTAGGAAGTGTCATAAATCTATAGGCCCTCCGGGTCTTACCGTGTGCCCAGATGAACCTGTTACATAAGGCCTCTATACCATTGAACCAACTGGCTTCAAACAACAGAGGTATGGCCCTAAAAAAGTACAAAAATGTAGGTAAAATCATCATCTTGATGATATTTGTGCAGCCTACCAGTGATAGGTGTAAATTGTTCCTTTTTTCCAGATCCCTTTTAACTTGAACAATCAAAGGGTCCATGTTGCTTTTAACGATCTTATCTACTTCTGCTGTAATTCGCACCCCTAGATAAGTTGCCGCTCCCACCACTCTATCGTAGTTACATACTACCCACTGGTTTTTTATAATCTGAGTTTTAGTGTTATTCAAACTATATCCTGAAAACTGTCCAAATCGCCCAGCTTCATCTTCAATTGCTCTAATAGCAACTGTAGGTTTTGCAGTCAGAATGGCCACATCGTCGGCATATGCTAACGTTTTAAATCTACATCCATTTAGAACTAATGGTGGAATTTGAACATTGCTTTCCAACTTTCGTATGTAGGGATCAAGATACAAAGCGAAAAGTAGAGGAGAAGAGGGACACCCCTGCCTTGTTCCTCTCTGGATGTTAACTGCAGACGATTGTCCTCTGTTAACCCTTATTTTGGCCGTCGGGTTTATATATAAGGTCTGCAGGGCCTTTATATATCCTGCCCCTATACCGTTCCATCTCAAAACTTCCCACAAATACCTCCAGGAGACCCTGTCAAATGCTTTCTCAGCATCCAAAAACAAAGCAGCCATAGGATCTTCTAAAGTGTTTGCTACATCAAATGTCGTGACTACTTGTCTAGTATGCTGAGTTGTTCCCTTAACCGGAATAAAACCATGCTGAGAAGGAGCTACCAATGTTTCAATTACCCTAGATAACCTTTTTGCCAGAATTTTGGAGAACACCTTGACATCTGCATTCATTAAAGTAATGGGGCGGTAGGACCCCGTAACATCTGTGGGTTTACCCTTCTTCGGTATTACAATAATGTCTGCACCGCCCCATGATTCTGGAACAGACTCACCCTTTTGTGCTAACAACATCACATTAAACATTTCTTTTAAGAGAGATGGTTGAAAGATTTTGTAAAATTCTACCGGTATCTGGTCCGGACCAGCTGCTTTCCCAGATGGTAAGTCCCTCAAAGCCTCAACCAGTTCATTCAACTGCAGTATCACTTCCAATCCATTTCTGTCCTCCTCTAGTAGCACTGAGGGCTCTATCTCACCTAGGTAAGTCCTTATATCCTCCTCCCTTTTTTGACCATCTAAGGTGTAAAGTTCCGTATAGAAATGTTTAAAAACCTCTCTAATCTGTTCAGCTTCCTTAACCATAACTCCCTGAGAATTTTTGATCTCCTTGATATCAGCCAACCCCTCCCTTTGTCTGGCTCGCACAGCCAATATATGACCCACTCGTTCGCTAAGTTCATATACCTTTTCTTTATTTGCTATGTACCTCTCAACTGTCTTTTTCGCCATCCCCTCCATAGCTTCAGTTTTAAGAGCAACTATTTTCAATAATATCTGGTCGATTGGAGAGTGTGTAAGTATAGCTGAAATAAGTGCTTCCTCTGCTTCCCTGATTAGTTTAGTAGCTTGTTCAGCTTTTGCCTTTGACTCTCTTTGAATCTTAATAACATAACTCAGAGTTTCCCCTCTTATACCGGCTTTAAAAGCATCCCACACTATCCCTGGTGATGATGTGCCCCTGTTTATCTCCCACTATTCCTTAATCCAAATATTCATTCTTTCCCTATAGCACTGGTCCTGTAGTAGTGTTCTATCAAAGGTCCATTGTCTTAACTCTTTATTTCTCTTTTGCCCAACTATTGCGGTTAAAACTAATGGATTATGATCTGAGATAATCCTTGGTTCCCTATCTATCTTTACTCTATCCATCAGACCTCTCGTAATTAAAAAATAATCCAACCTAACCATTATCTGGTGAGGGGCTGAGAAGAAGGTACTCCCATCTAGATTTGGGTGACATTTTAACCACGGATCTTCCGAGTTATTCATTACCATATCTGCTAAGGCTCTATAAGTCCTCTTTTTCCTCCCTGAGTATTTCCTACCAGGGTCTAAAAAGCTACTATCTGCATCATGTATATTCAAGTCACCGCAGAGTATGATGGGTTCCGGCCATTGCGCTAGTTCTATGTCTAAGTATTGAAAAATATCAGGATCATCTCCTGTAGATCCATAGACCGAGACAACCGTAATAGTTTCCCCCCTGAACATTAGTTCTGCTATAACCCATCTACCCCACTGATCCTCCTTCTTCCTCTTAACCTGCGTGTCATGTCTCCTACCTAGAATAGCCACCCCTCTCGTCTTTGTATTTTGGTTAGTTTTCGCTAATACGTTAAAACCAAGCTGGTCTAGCAAATAAGCCTTAGTACCTTCAATGTGTGTTTCCTGAAGGCACACCAGGTCGGGATTTAATGATTTTAACAGGGCAGCAGTTTTAAGCCTTTTATTTAGTTCATTTAGTCCACAAATGTTTATCGAAACTATCTTACAAGTCATTATAGCTCATATTTTTCCCTACTTTCTGTATATACCTGTGCCAGCAATATTCAATAAGCTTCATTGTTTCCTTACCTACAGATTTTATTACAACACTATTGTGTACCTTGCCCACCAAGTCTTTCTTTACTCTCCTACGTGTATTGTGCTTGTACCCACCACCTAAGTGCATGTCGTTCCCCCCCCCCTCCCCCCTCTGCCTCCCTCCCCTTTGGATCCCACCCACCCCCTTGCTACAGGCAAATAGGTCAATCCTGACCTATGTGTAGCCCCTGTAGTCTGCAGAATCGCTACTCTCTCCCATCCTGCTCCCACATCTATCAAATATATCTATACGTATTTTTGTTTGCTATTACCATTATGGGGTTTTTGGTGGGCTGTCTGTTGGGGTTTTTGGCGGGGTTCTGACTCTACTCTCCTTTCTTTTGTCTAACTCCGTGATCTCTGCGAGATACTCCCCCGCTTTTATCTCAGATGTGAACATCTTTGTGTACCCCTTTTTAATAACTTTCAGTCTTGCCGGTAACAACAAATAGGCTTCTGCACCTTGCTTTTGGAAGGGTACTATCATCTGCCTTAAAATCCACCTTCTTTCCACGGTAACGTGGCAGAAATCTGGTCTGGCAAAGAATGTGTTTCCGTCGGCAGTCTTTCTGGAATCAGGTCTAGCTTTGTCAATTATTTATTGCCTTGCTAAAAAGTTCCCTAGAAAAACCAGCATTGCTCTTGGTAGAGCATTCTCTTGCCCCCCCACGATTTTTCCTTACGAACAGAGGATATCTGTGGGCCCTTTGTACTTCAAGTTCCCATTGCCATTTTGATTCTGGGAAGGCTTCTGTTAGTACTTTGACCACATATCCTCTAGGATCTTGTCCCTCCCGCCCTTCCTCAAGTCCCAAAAGTCTTACGTTGTTCCGCCTCTGGCGGTTTTCAAAATCTTCTAGCTTCCAGTGTAGGTCTTCCACTACCTTTTCTTGTTCCATTTTAAAAGTCTTCCAATCTGTTACCTCATCTTCCACTCTGCTAGTCCTTTCTTCAACTTGAGTTACTCTCACTTCAACCTCTTCCTGCTTTCTGTTTACTCTTCTGAGAGAGGCTTGCAGTTTTTTTGTGTCTCTTTTTGCTCTTCGGCTTTCTGCTCTAGCCTCAGACTGCATCTGCTTCAGAGTTCCAAACAGCATTTCCAGAGTTACATTTTGCGATTTTGCCCTCTCATCATTTTCTCCCTCATTCTGATCTTTTTCCTGGTAGGTTTCTGACGTAGCTGAGTAGTCCCACGACAATTTCTTGTTCATACTGCTTCTGGACCCTCTTCCGTCTCTTCTGACTCCAACTTTCTTTTTCTTCTTGGTCGCTAGATCCCTGGAGTCCTTACTTGTAGCTGAGCCTGAAGACTGATCCGTGCTGCTCCCCTCTTCCTCATTTTCGGGTTCACTAATGTCTGTAGTGTCGGAGCCCTCATTGACTGAAAAAAATTCAGGGGAGCCTCCCCTCATGCCTCTATCTTCTCTGCCTCCTTTACCATTATCCTGGTCATACATAAGCTCTTGTTGATCTCCTAAGCTCTGTGCGCTCCCCCAGCTCGGGTCAAGGTGCTGCAAAGTTTTATTGTTTAAGCCTATCTCGACATTCAGCAGCGCGTCTAACATTTGAGTGTTATTGTGCCTCTCCAGCTGCTCTAGCGCATTACCTTTTGGGTCAGCTTTCACTGCTCCCCCCTCGCTCGCCTTCTCAGCAACTGCACTCTGTAACGCTTGCTGCGTGCTATCTCTCGCAGCATTCAGTGGTTGCCCAGCAACCGGGTCCTCGACGCTTGCGTCCTCGCGGTCTGCTGTTTCTCCGGCGCCCGGGTTCAGCCCAGCTGAAAGCCGCGGAGCTCCCGTTTCAATCTGCTTTGCCAATGGAAGTCCGCTCGCTGCCCCGGATTGCCGAGGGTCGGGCGCCTGCATCTGAGTCAGCGGGGGTGCTTTGGAGGTAAAGGATTCCGGTAAGTTCGATTGCCGCATCTGCTCCCTTGCTGCCACCATTTGTACGCGATGGGTTTTCCCTTCTGTGTCCAGTGTTAACTCCCTTGCAGCCTTGCTCGCTGCTAGACGGGTCTCTGGTTTTGCTTCGATCTTCTTCTCTTGCCTTTCCGTTTTTCTGAGCAGGGCGCTCTTAGTAGATCGGTTAAGGTGCTCCGTTTGTTTTTTGGCAGTAGCGGCTGGTACCTTTGGGATTGCTCCTTCTCTTGCTGCTGAGCCTTTGATCGGCCCAGACGATACTGGTTTATCTTTGTCCTTATCCAGCTTACTTTTTTGGGACATTTTGTGGGGTACTTTAGCAGTATTGGTTAACTTTCTCCAACAGCTAAGCAAAGTTGCCCCCGAATTAACTGAGAGTCTTCTTAGTAAACCTGGCCTGAATACTCCTGCCGTGATACGAGATAGCAATCCAGCCAGGACCCACATCCCCATATTCACGAGTCCATTCACATCCTAGGATAGGCGAGAGGAGAATAAGTTTTGGTAGTTGGTACTATTTTTAACGAATATTTGTAGTTTGCAAAAATCGACACAGAAGAAATCTCACAGAAAAAACTGTCAATGATTTCCTATGGAAGAAAATTCAGGTTACTGGTAAGTACGGTTAAAGTAACTTTTCAGGGTTGGTGTTGGGCTAAAAGGTGCAGCACTGAGGTCTCTCCTGACAGCAGGTGAGTAAGTCGGAATCCGTTGTTCGGCTGATTTTAGGTGAACATTTTAAGGTTCTAGAACTCCACACTTGAATTTCCAAGTGAAACCAGTCAATGTTAGCCTATGGAAGAAAAGTGAGTTATCAGCTTTTAGGTAAGTACTCGACTGGTAGAGTTAAGGTTCTAGGCATAGACTCAGGGGTCCCCCCAGGGTCAGTTAGGTACAGTTGGTACACCCACCACGGCACAGGGGCAGCCGGGTGCAGAGGTAGTTAGGGCCAAAGTTATCCAATGAGAGGCAGAGGGCCTTCAGTTGGTGGCTGCTAGCTAGCAGGCCACGCGGTTGTGGGAGCTGGGCTCCTGGTCATGTGCTCAGGGCAAATGGGGAAGAAGAATAGGACAAAGGTTGCACTGCCGGGGGCACTCGGGCGGCTCGTTGCAGGGTGTTTTTGAGCCTACGGGCGCTCTAGGTTATTCAATGGAGATCTTGAAAAAGTAACAAAGGCTGTAGGCTCGGGGAGGAGGATCTTCTGGAGCGACCAGCACTTCGAGGGGTAAGTTGGGATCTTGGAGGGTAGGTAGACACCCCAGATTTGGGCACAGGAGGCCTGGGGGCGCCGGGGACGTCCTCAGGGTCTTTATCCACTCGGGCACGGGCCAGGCTGGGCGGGTGCAGCATGGGCTAGATTCTCGGTTCCTGGCTGGCACCAGGTGGGTAGCTGGTTGAGCAGAGCCACTGCTCGTGGGAGTCCCGGTCCAGGCAGGCCGGTCCTCCAGGGTCCTTGAGGTTGCTGTCCGCAGGAGACGCCGGGATTTAGCAGGAGTAGGTTCAAGGATCAACAGGCCTGTAGGGCTGGGGCCAAGTCAGTTGGTGTTGTCCTCTTGTTAGCAGCTGCAAGGTAGGTCCTTTTCTTCTTGGCCTTCTTTCTTGTTTCGAAATCGGGATCTAAGGAAGGAAGGTTCAGGATGCCCACAAATACTACATTTAGGGGCGTTACAGGTAGGGGAAGG
The DNA here is from genome assembly GCF_964263255.1 of Lissotriton vulgaris. Lineage (NCBI taxonomy): Eukaryota > Metazoa > Chordata > Amphibia > Caudata > Salamandridae > Lissotriton > Lissotriton vulgaris. The sequence continues at coordinate 196,860,745 of NC_141698.1, read as the reverse complement.
GCAGGGACCAATAGGTCCCTGTCCTGGGGTGAGTCCACCCCCTTTCCTGCTCCTCTCCTGTGGGAGTAGAGCAGGAGCCTATCTCTAATTGGGCAGGGCTCCCCATCTTCAAGATGGCCGGAGTCCGGAGTTGTGCTTCACCTCGCCTCTCCCACCTGAGGGGTGGAGTTGGCACAGGCTGGCACAACTGCTTCGCTAGCGTAGATTTTCCCGCCAGAGTGCGGGTCAGAACCGTTGGGGGCCAGTTGCTGAGTACAGCAAGTGGCCTGGAGAAGCTCACAAAGGCGGTATGCCTTTGAAGCTTCCCCCGGCCCATCCTGGGGGGGGAGGCCTGGCACCTCGCCCAGGATGCGCATTGTTGCAGACCTAGGATACCGGGGGCTCTCCACCCAGGGGTCCAGCAATATGTATGCTGTGTGGCAGCCTAGGCAGCCTCTCAGACCAGGCGTGGATTGCGGGTTAGGTTCAAGGGGGCATCTCTAAGATGCCCTCTGTAGTGCATTTTATATTAAATCCCACACTGGCATCAGTGTGGGTTTAATGTGCTGAGAAGTTTGATATCCAACTTGTCAGCCTTCAGTGTAGCCATTATGGTGCTGTGGAGTTCGTAATGACAATCTCCCAGCACCATATACTCTTAATGTCATCACTGCACTTACAGTGCCCAGGGCTCATGCACCTGTGCCCACACCACTGGCCTAGGGCACCCAGCTAGAGGGGTAACTGATGTATGCCAGGGCAGTGGGTGTGGGGGCATGGCACACAGGGATGTGTGCCATGTTGAGACTTTGTTTAGTTCTGCACAAGGCCAATCTGCAAAAGCAGTGTGTGGGTGTCAGGGTGCAGGGCCCCTAAGGGTGGCACAATAAGTGCAGCAGCCCATAGGGGCTAGGGGCCTTTCCTGGTCACAATGTCCTGGGTACCTAGGGTACCATTTACCAGGGGCTGACATGTGGCCAGACATGCCAATTGGGTTTCAGCTTCAATACAGTTTAGGGAAGGAACACAGGCCCTGGGCACCTGTTTGGCAGGAGCCCAGAGCACACTCAGTCAAAGCACATCAGCAAAAAATGGGGGCATAAGGCAAGAACGATGGTACTTTCTCACAGGCTTGCTTACCACTTCCGCACAGAAAGAATGTCTCTAGGGTGTTATATTTTACACTCTATTTTTCTAGTAAACGGGCTGGAATTGTGTATATGAAGCTATAACGGGGTAAAGTTATTATTTAAAACGATTAATCGAACACAGGTATTATGTACGGGGTCTAAGGAAAGCAGATACATATGGCCCACGTTGTTCGTAGTGGACTCATAAGCTGCCGAATGCACCTTGTGACTTATTTCGGGTGCATGTGGGCTAATTAGAATAAAATGCACACCTGCCATTGCCCAAGCGGTTAATTAATGCTGATTATATGGCTGAGTCATATGATACTATGTAAGCACTCCTTCCTGTTGAAACTTCGAGAGCCAGCCAGTTTGCTTTCGCCGGTGCTGATAATGCAAAGACGAGCCCTGTCTTGTAGGAACTTTCACTTGATGTGGTGTTGTATCCACCGTTTGGCAACCCGTGCTAGCGGGTGCAGCTACTGCAGTCCGGTGACGTGGGCACCATGCACCACTCCCTGTGCACTGTGGTAAATAAGCAGCCACAGGCTTCTGACCTAGTGAGGTGGCGCTGGGCGCGCGAGAGCGCCGTGAGGCGTCCGACCGGTTTTACAACACGCCGTTGGAGTGACACTTTGGAAAGTAAGTGGGAAATGCACCCGCCTTTGGCTATTTGCGCGCTTTAATTATTAAAAAACATAGGCCAATCCAAGGAGAAGATTAGAGTGCTTACAATAAGCCTCCCAAAGAGCAGCACATGCGGGCTGCACTAGGCTAGACCTAAAAAGGGCATTATAAATTAGGAATGCCTCAACATTATAATACGCAACATGCATAGCTGCAATGCCCTGGCATCAAAGGAAGAATACGAGTAATACGTCTCTCCAATTGCTGCACAATCTATTACCGCAATATCAGATAAACATTTATTTTGGAAATTCAATCACTTTTCTCCAATTGTCAGTTAAATTGTGAAAATACACACATTTCCATCTGGAACATATGATTTTTTGTTATGGTATACACATTAATTTAATCCAAACAAATGGTTTCTAATTTGGTAGGGTGGCTCATAAGCTTTTCGTTGGAGAAGACTGATCCATTCTCTCTCTCCTCTTCGTCTCTGTTCACTTTCTCTCTACTCCCCCCTTCTATCTTGAATACTCCACTTGTCTACTGCCACAGACATTTGTTAATGACAGTCTATGCAAGATTTAAACCAGATTGTGTTGGGAAAGTAATACATTTTCCTTCTAAAGTGTTAAAAAAAAACAGAAGTGGAATAGAACTCTTCAGAGGTGAGCGGAGTAGAGTTCTGTGACCTGCGTCTGCAGGCAGGAAAGAAAGGGACTGATGGCAGCACTCCTGGGTGACTTATATGTGGCTCCACTTGTTACTCACAGAATGGAACAAGGTCATTGCAGAGCCTCACAACACCACTTCTCAGTGCAAAGTAGTACTTCTTTTGAGTTACTGGATCCAGCCTGACGCCTGGGGGTATATTCAAAAGATTGACAATCTGAGGTTAGAAGTATCCCTCAGAATGAGAATGTTCCTCAGCAAAACAGTAGTTAAGGTTTTTATTCTTGGGAAGTGAGCTTTAGACCTACCAGAAACAATTTTTTTAGCTTTTCGATAACAGTAGAGTGAAAGAAACTATCCATCCTGAAATGGATTGCTCTATAGAGACTAAGTTTGCATTATTAGGCCCACAGATGCTTACATTTTAACACACCAACTTTTGGTAACGTAAAGAGGTGTCTACTGAGCGAAGGATTAAGAAACAAAGCAGGTTTGTAATGGTTTGATTATGGTGGGAAGTCTGACATTACCCTGGAGAGAAAACATGGATATCCTTGCAACAACTCTGATCTAGTGGAAAACTGTATATGGTTAATTAAATCACAAGGCTTTGCTATCACTATTGTGAGAAAGTGCCATCTTTCTTGCCTTGGTATGCCCCCGCTATTTGCTGAACTGCTGATGTGCTATCACTGAGTGTGCCCTGGGCTCCTGCCAACCAGGTGCCCAGGGCCTGTGTTCCTTCCCTAAAACTGTGTTGAAACCAAAACCCCATTGGCATCTCTGGCCACCTATCAGCCCCTAGTAAATGGTACCCTAGGTACCCAGGGCATGGTGACCAGAGAAGGCCCTAAAGGCTGCAGCACTTATTGTGCCACCCTTAGGGGCCCTGTACCCTGACACCCACACACTACCTTTGCAGGCTGAGTGTTTCAGTGCAGAACTAAACAGAGTCTTGACATGGCACACATCCCGGTGTAATCATCAGAGTGGTGAAGTGCACACCTAGTTCCTCTTGTTTACTCAATCATTTTTCATCATCAACATGAAAGTGCGTGCGTTACTGGGTCATACCTTACCCTAGTGACATATCGATATGATTCATAATGTGGGGAGCGAGGATTCGTTCCACACCCAGCCGCACAGCAGTAAGTGGATATACCAACTACCTAGAAATTAACTTTGTCACCATAAACCGAGTGTATTCCATATGTTAAACCAATTTTTAAGTCCAGTTGAAAGTTTGCCTTTAAAATCCACAAGCACTCAAATTCTGCTGTTCGGAAACTTCACATGTTAAAGATGTGCCCATCCAAGCCTCTATCCCAAACACGATCCAAACGCACGATGCGTTCAAAGCAGCAGTTTATTGATACCCAAAGCATTTCAGGCTTGGCACAAGCCCTTCTTCAGTGCCACCCAGAAAAACGCTCTCCTCTACCCCCCTAAATGAAAATATAATAAAAAGGTGTTCTCTAAGCCACCTTTTGACTTCACCTATCCCTTCTTATATTTTCATTTAGGGGGGTAGAGGAGAGCGTTTTTCTGGGTGGCACTTTAAGTAAAATGTTGGTTGTTTAAGTTCATGAGCACAGGGAAATAAAGAGGGTTGGGTTCTTTCAACCTGTTGTCATTTAATCAAAATGATATTATAAATGCTTTTGAATATACATGAGGTAATGGCGATTCTTTGTATTAATATTTTCAGTGACCCCTGAAGAAGGGCTTGTGCCAAGCCCGAAATGCTGAATGCAGATTCCTTACCTTAGGATAGATAACCCAGGAAAACCATGCCGGGAGGAGGAATTGCAGACAAGTTTAGATGAGGAAGTCCCTCAGGACAGAGCGGCTAAAACTTGACTTGAAAGTCCAGGCAGTAGTGCTTAATGAACATGTGCAGTGATGCCCATGTTGCTGCCTGACAAATGTCAACAAATGGAACACCATGCTGCAATGCTTTGGTCGCAGCCTTAGCTCTGGTGGAATGAGCTATGAAGTCTTCAGGAGGCTGTTTCTTGGCCAGAGCATAACAAATTTTGATCCAGAGGACAACCCATTGCGAAATACTCCTCTTTTGCACCGCACAACCTTAATTTTATCCAACATACTCAACGAAGATTTGGTTGCCCACCCGGAACTCTTTAAAGCGGTCAGAGTAGAATGACAACACTTTTTGGGTCCAGACAGTGGAGTTGTTCCTCTTCTTTAGAGGGGTGGGGAGGAGCATAGAAAGTGGGCAAGGTGACTGATTGCCCCATGTGGAATGGTGCTACCACTTTCGGTAAGAAAGAGGCCCTAGTGCGAAGCACCAACTTATCGAGGAAGATGGTCAGGTAAGGAGGCTTGGATGACAATGTCTGCAATTCGCTCACCCTCCTGGCAGAAGTTATTGCCACTCCTTTGATGGAAAGCAACCTGAGGGGGCACTTGTGTAGAGGGGGTTCGAACGGAGTGCACATCAGGAAAGTGAGAACCAAATTAAGGTCCCACTGAAGCATTACAAATGGAGCAGGAGGGTACATATGTAGCAGCCCTTCAGAAATCGGTTTACAATAAGGGATTTAAATAAAGCGGGTTGAACTGGCAGCCTCAAGAAGGCAGACAAGGCAGAAAGGTATTCTGTAAAAGTGCCCAGAGCAGAGCGCTTCTGGTAAAGGGTCAAAATTAAGAGAAAGAAGCAGTAAGAGGATCAATAGGCCGTTCTGTGCAATATCTTTTACATTTCTGCCACCGGTAGGTGTGCACAGTCTTGGTAGAGGGACGCCTGGCTGCCAAAATGGCATCATTGATTTCAGGAGGAAAATCGAATGCTGTCAACTGCTGCTGCCCAATCTCTACATAAGACGGAGTAGATTTGACAGGTTCAGGTGGAGGACCCTCCCCTGCTACTGTGACAGATGATCCACCCGAAGGGGCAGCCAGATCGGAGGATCGATACTTAGTTGGAAAAGCTCCGGATACAAGGCTCTCCATGCCCATTCCAGGGCCACTAGAATGACTCTGCCCGGTTGTTCTTGATCTTCTTCAAAACTCTTGAGCAGAAGTGGTATGGGCGGAAAGGGATACAGTAAGCATGAGCTCCACTCAAGGAAAAAAGTGTCACTGAGTGAGTGCGGCCTTGGAAACTCCAGCACGCAAAATTGCTGACATCACTTGTTCTCAGCAGAGGTGAACAGATCTAATCAAGCCTCTCCCCAATTCTGGAAGAGACCGTACACCACTTCTGGATGGAGACGGCATTCATGATCTGCTAGAAATCGACAGCGGAGTTTGTTCCGCCCTGGCACTCAGGGAACCAAGTGTGGTAGTCCTAACAGGTGATGAATGGTGAGCCACTATTGTAGTAGCTACTCAAAGTAAGAAAATCATTCTGGACTTGGAATATGCCAGCTTGATAAATAATTATTTTATCATGTTTACTGTCAGAAATACATGCAGAAACTTCCATGAGCAGTTTTATGGAAAGCACACTGCTCTTTTGTTTCTAGTAATACCCAGGGGGTAAAATAATCTATTCCTCAAGATAGTACTCTGGATCTTCTGACTTGTTGCTCAATTAACTGTGGCAGGATTTAAAGGAATGATCAGAGAAATAGGTGAATAGCTCTGAAATGCATAAAACATTTGTGACAAGTTGAATCTTTCTGCGACTATGTTTCTGGGCTTGAAGGTGATCTATTTGCACTTCCTGCCCTGTTAGGGAAGCATCTGTTACAAATAGTTTAGACTATTGTAATCGATAGGGACACTCCACCATGTTCAACTAAGGAAATTTTCTCTCTACTGTAAAGGTTTGCTTAATTTTTCTATTTTCTGTGTTATTTTCTCCAATTTGTCACTGCTGCTCTACTCAGGGTTCCGAACCACAGGAGTCATGAGTGATGAACAGCAGAAGGTGGTTACATAATGCTAAGAATGATGGGATATCCTTTGTGAAGTTGTATGTGAAAAAAGTTCTACTGGAGGTATGATGTCTCTGAATAGAGAGCAAGCCGATGTATATTCCAAATCAGACTTGTCAGGAGGTATCTAGACCTCAATTTCTTATTCGAAGAGGAAGACAGATGAAGTGGATGCAAACAGTATGATGTTTCAGTGTTTAGCTAGATTTCAACATCTAGTTGTCTTTAAACATTGACCTCCTAGATTTCTTACAAGTCAAATGGTACTTCACTAGTGAGCAGGCTGCCAATGTACCAGTCAGCAATCTCTTTGCCGCTGAATCGAAATGACGCAACACAAGAGGATGTGACCTCTTCTTCGATCTTCCTCTATGGGAGTAATGCACAAGTTACTACTTGTGTAACGATATATCTGTAAGAGACATTAGTTAGTGATAGATTCCTTACCTTAGAATATCCCCAGGCGTCAGACTGGATCCGGAAAATTTTGCGTAGCAGTACCCTTGCGCGTCGGTAGGCGTCGTCTGCGGCTCCGCGTCCGTCGTCGGCGTCGTGGGCGCCGTGATGACGTCGTCGGAGTATATAGACGCCGCCTCCGCGTGCTGACGTCAGTTCTTAGCCACAGCTTTTCCGCGCCAGAAGCGCAGAGCCATGACAAAAACCGACACTGGTGCCAAGAAACTAGGGCCCTGAAAGGGGATGACCTTAACCCTAGATATCGGTTCGCAGAACGGGGAGGATGGGTGGGTCGGTAAGGAATCTATCACTAACTAATGTCTCTTACAGATATATCGTTACACAAGTAGTAACTTGTGCATCTGAAAGAGACACGTTAGTGATAGATTCCTTACCTTAGAATAGATACCCCAGCAATACCATCCCCGTGGTGGTGGGTCTGCGAACCAATATTCACACCAGAAAGTCCTGGAGAACGGAACGGCCGAAGTAGCCATCTCTCCGGACTTGACTGTCCAGGCAGTAGTGCCTCGCAAACGTGTGCAACGAAGCCCACGTAGCAGCCTGGCAAATGTCCTGCAGGGGCACACCTCGGCCCAAGGCAGTTGTAGTGGCCGTGGCTCGAGTGGAATGAGCCCGCAGCCCAACAGGTGGTTCCTTCTTTGCCAAGGAGTAACACGCCTGGATGCACATGATAATCCATCTAGAAATGGTCCTCTTGTGCACCGCTTTCCCTTTCTTAGCGCCCGCGTACCCAACAAAGAGTTGATCATCCACCCGGAACTGGCGTGTGCGATCCAGATAGAATGAGAGCGCACGTTTTGGGTCCAGACGGTGGAGCCGCTCCTCCTCTCTCGAGGGGTGCGGAGGCGGAAAGAAGGTGGGCAATGTGATGGACTGCCCCATGTGGAAGGCCGTGACCACCTTAGGCAAGAAGGAGGGCCTAGTCCTCAAAACAACCTTGTCCGGATGGACTGAAAGGAAAGGAGGCTTACAAGAGAGGGCCTGGAGCTCACTCACTCTCCTGGCAGAGGTGATGGCTACCAGGAAGGCAGTCTTTAAAGAAAGAAGGCGAAGTGGACAGTTGTGAAGAGGCTCAAAGGGAGCGCACATCAGAAATGTCAGAACCAGGTTCAAGTCCCACTGAGGCATCACGAAGGGAACAGGAGGAAAAGTATGAGTGATGCCCTTCAGGAATCGATTCACGATAGGGGACTTGAACAAAGAGGGTTGGTCAGGCAGCCTCAGAAAGGCTGAAAGAGCCGAAAGATAGCCCTTGACAGTGCCCAGAGCAGAGCCCTGCTGGGCGAGAGAAAGAAGGAAGAGAAGAATCTCAGAGAGAGGGGCATTGAGAGGATCCACAGCCTTTGCTGTGCACCATGCCACAAATCTGTTCCACCTGCAGGCGTATACCGTTTTTGTGGAGGGACGCCTGGCTGCCAGAATGATGTTGCAAACTTCAGGAGGCAAGTCAAATGGCCTCAACTGCCGCCGCTCAATCTCCATGCATGGAGGTGGAGACTGGACAGGTTCGGGTGGAGGACCGTCCCCTGCTGCTGCGACAGAAGGTCCTCCTGAAGAGGCAGACGAACCGGGGGATCGACTGACATACTGAGTAGCTCGGGATACCAGTACCTTCGTGCCCAGTCCGGAGCCACAAGGATGACTTGTGCCCGGTCGCGCTTGATCTTCTTCAGCACTCTGGGCAGAAGAGGTATAGGCGGAAAGGCGTACAACAGACCGCAGCTCCACTCGCGACGAAAAGCGTCTCCGAGCGAGTGCCGCCTTGGAAATTCCAACGCGCAGAAATGATGACATTGCGCGTTCTCTTCGGTGGCGAATAGATCTAACCAAGGCTCTCCCCAACGCAGAAAGAGGCCTTGCGCCACGTCCGAGTGCAGACGCCATTCGTGATCCATCGAGCACCGACGGCTGAGTTCGTCCGCCCTGGCGTTCAGAGAACCTGCCAGGTGTTGAACCACCAGAGTCACGCCCTGATGTTCCAGCCATTGCCAGAGGCGCAGAGCCTCCTGGCAGAGGGTCCACGACCCCACACCGCCCTGTTTGTTGCAGTACCACATGGCGGTGGTGTTGTCCGTGAACACCTGCACTGCACTCCCTCGGACAGACGGGAGGAATGCTTTCAGTGCCAGACGAATCGCCCGCAGCTCCAACAGATTGATATGGAGCCGGGACTCCGCCGGAGACCAGAGTCCTCTGATCTCCGCCTCTCCCAAGTGGCCACCCCAGCCCTGGAGGGACGCGTCCGTCACAACTACGTGCTCCGGTTGGGGAAGGGAGAGGGATCTGCCGTTGACCCAATCGCGGTCCGTGAGCCACCACTGCAGCTGTCTCGCAGTGCCCTCCGAGATCAGGACGTGGTCGGAAAGGTTGCCCCGGTGCTGGGCCCACTGAAACTTCAGGTCCCACTGCAGAGCCCGCATCCGCCACCGTGCGTGATGCACCAGAAGGATGCAGGAGGCCATCAGTCCCAGAAGCCTCAGCGTCAACCTGACCGAAACCCGGGATAACGGCCCGAAGACCGGGATCAGGGCCTGTATATCCCGGACTCGCTGTTCGGGCGGGTAAACCCGAAACTGCGCTGAGTCGAGAACCGCTCCGATGAAAAGGAGCTTCTGAGAGGGGCACAGGTGCGACTTCGGCACATTGATGGAAAATCCCAGCCTGTGCAGGAGATCCGCCGTAGTCTGGAGGTGGTTGACGACTGCCTGGGGCGAGCCCGCCTTCAACAACCAGTCGTCTAGGTAGGGGAAGACTGAAATCCCTAACCTGCGCAGGTGAGCTGCGACCACCGCCATCACCTTCGTGAACACCCGTGGGGCGCTGGTAAGGCCGAAGGGGAGCACGGTAAACTGAAAGTGCTCGAGGCCTACCGTGAACCGCAGGTAACGCCGGTGGGCCGGCAGGACGGGGATGTGGAAATACGCATCCTGCAAGTCCAACGCTACCATCCAGTCTCCTGGGTCTAGGGCAGCCAAGACCTGAGCCAGTGTCAGCATTTTGAACCGCTCCTTCCGGAGGAAGCCGTTGACGTTCCTCAGGTCCAAGATAGGGCGTAGGCCCCCTTTGCCCTTCTTGGGTACCAGAAAGTAGTGGGAGTAGCAACCACGTCCTACTTCTGGCCCAGGAACGCGCTCGATGGCCCCCTTGGCCAAGAGGGCCGAAACTTCCTCCCGCAGGAGCCGCAAGTGATCCCCCGACACGCGGTGGTGTTGCGGTGGCATGGCTGGAGGGGTCGTCTCGAAGGGGAGGGAGTAGCCCCTTCGGACGATCTGCAGCACCCACCTGTCCGAAGTGACTGTGCGCCAGTGAGAGTGGTGATGGCGAACCCTGCCTCCCACTGGCGTCACCTGGGCCGGAAAGCACGGACTAGGAGGGTTTAGAGGCGGATGCTGCGGGGGCAGGTGTGGACTGGCTCCGCTTGCCTCCCCTACCGCCTCCACGGCGGTTTCCACGGCCGCCGCCGCGCTGGACGACAGTTTGCGGCGAGTGGCTGGCGGCACGTGTGGGGACGCCCCTTCCGTGGCCACGAAAGGAGCGAAAAGCAGCCACTTGCTGGCGCGGGGCCGAGAGGCCCAAGGACTTGGCCGTAGCCCTGGAGTCCTTAAAGCGCTCGAGCGCGTGGTCTGCCTTGTCGCCAAAGAGGCGACGGCCATCGAACGGCATGTCCATGAGAGTATTCTGGACATCAGCCGAGAAGTTGGCGGACCTAAGCCAGGCGTGGCGTCGAATCGCCACCGTCGTAGCCATCGCTCTGCCCAGCGAGTCAGTGGTGTCCAGTCCGCACCTGATCGAATATTTCGCTGCGTCCCGACCCTCCACAAGGGCTTGGCCGAGTTTGGCCCGTACCTCCAACGGGCACTCTGGCAGCAATTCCGCCACCGTTTCCCATATAGAATGGGTGTAACGGCCCAAGAGGCATGCGGTGTTGGAAGACCGCAGTCCACAGCTAAGGGACGAGAAGACCTTTTTGCCAAAGGCCTCGTACCTCTTGGATTCCCGATCAGGGGGTGCTGACGGGAAGGCGGTCTGGGAGTTAGAGGCCTGGATGACCAGACTCTCGGGGGTGGGGTGGGTGGACAGGAAACATGGGTCGCCCGGAGCCGGGCGGTGGCGTCTGGCCACGTTCCTATCTACAGGCGAACCTGTAGCGGGCCTGGACCAAGTGCCCAACAGAACGTCCGACAAGGCCTCATTAAACGGCAGCATTGGCTCCATGGAGCATGACTGCGGCTTAAGGACCTCAGTGAGGAGATTAGTCCTCACGGCCGCGACGGGGAGCTCAAGGCCCAAGGCCTTAGCAGCCCTCATCAACACCACACCATATGTAGCGCCCTCCTCCGAAGCCACGGAAGGAGGAGAGACGAATCCAGTGTCTGGAGAGGTGTCCAGGCCACTGGCCTCCCCAAGGTCTCCTGTCCAGTCCATGTTAGACTGACATTCCCTTGTCAGAGGGTCCTCAGACCCCTCCCAATCCTCCACTTCCCCCATCTCCTGAGACTCAGGGTCGTAAGTGAATGAGGATGGGTCATAGGGATGGAAATCCCCGACCGGCGTCGAGATCGGCGCCGACAGGCCCCGTCCCGACGCCGGAACCCATACAGAGGAGGAATTGGGGACGGCCTCGGCCGGGACCGACGCCGGCGGGGACACCACACGGACCGACCCCGGGGGGGTCGTAAGGTCCACCGGGGACGCTCCATCGCCCGACGAGGGCCGAACGGCGCCCTGCGGCATCGGACCCGAAGGCACCGACGACGCCGGGACCGCCGAACCCTGCGGCGCCGAGCCCGAGGGCAGCGGCGGCGTCGGGATCGCAGAGCCCTGCGGCGCCGGCGTCGAAGACGTCGGCGGCGTCGAGGCCGAAGCACCCGACGGCGTCGGGGTTGAACCCGACCCACTAGGGCCCCCAGACGGGTTCACTGGGCCCGAAGGCGCCGCGGAACCCGTCGGGGAAGAAAGGGACCTCATGGCCATGAGGAAGCGCTCTATCTCCCCCGGCGTCGCGTTCAGCCCAGGGACCGGGGGGTATGGAGCCGAACGCGGCGCCCGCGACTCCTGAGGAGCCGCGTGGGCGGTGTCACCCGAACCCCCGGCCGCATCGCGCGAGCGTCGGGGGGAGTCGGAAGAGCGATGACGTCTCTTCGACTTCTTATGCTTCTTACCTGACGACTTGGACCCGGAGGAGTGGCGCCGACTCCCGGAGCTGTGACGGCTCCGCCCCCGCGACCTGTCCCTCGACCTCCCGTGGGACCGGGACCGGGACCTCACTCGGCGCGGGGCCGACTGGCGGATCTCGAGTCGCCTGCGGGACCGCTCCCGCCTGGCCTTCCTCGAGAGGGCCCGACAGTCGGAGCAGGCCTCGTCGTCATGGTCGACGCCCAAACACGTCAGGCACAGTCGGTGCGGATCCGTAACCGACATGAGTCGCTCGCAACCGCCGCAGTGCTTGAAGCCGGGCATCCCTAACGGCACCGTCGGAGTCGTGAAGACTTCGAAAGAGATCAAAAAGATCCAAAAAGTTAGTCAAAAAATGACCAGGGAACTGCTTTTTCCAGATCTGCGCTGGCTGGCGCGGAAAAAAGAAGAACTGACGTCAGCACGCGGAGGCGGCGTCTATATACTCCGACGACATCACGGCGCCCACGACGCCGACGACGGACGCGAGCCGCAGACGACGCCTACCGACGCGCAAGGGTACTGCTACGCAAAATTTTCCGGATCCAGTCTGACGCCTGGGGATATTCTAAGGTAAGGAATCTATCACTAACGTGTCTCTTTCAGATCAGATGTTTGAGCCAACAGAGACAGAGAGAGCCCCCAAGTTGTCTCCTGTTATTTCTGTCTCTTTGTCCTTTGAGAAAAGGTCAGGTAGAGCTTGCACTTCAGGTTGGTGAGAGTTGGGCAGGCTTCCATGAAACAAAGGTTATGTGGCTAAAAAGCAGATTTCTTTTTTCCAAAGGAAGGCACCCCATAAACTATGAGAGCATTTTGTGGACAAAGAAAATACATGTCCTCCTGGAAATGGACTAAACCGGCCTACAAATCGAGTGATGATGAAAGATGAACATTATTGACGATTTTTTGGTCAAAGTTGTCTTAAAAAGATATAGCTCAGGGCCCGGATCCCTTCACAAGGAGCCGGAAAAACAGAACTGACCTATCTACAAGAGCTACAGCGTGGTGTGATATGCTATACTAATGGGCTTCATTAAAGGTGCAGTCAGTTCTTCAGCCTCTAAAGATGACCAGCATTGTCGCTACTTTCTTTAATTTTCCAATTAAAAAGGGTCATGAACAAGTTTTCTTTACAAAAGTGGTGACTTATTCCTTAAAGCAAGTTTTTGTTTTGTTTTTAAGAATAATTCAAATTTGACTATTAAAGCCTGTAAAAGATCCCATATTTATTTCTTATTTTCCCACATTGGCTTTTTAAACAAACGCTGTGCAAGTGTTCAAGTATATTTGAAGTGATCTGGATCCCGTGCATCCAGTTATAATGACTATTAATGAACACTTCCTGGAAGAGAAGTCCACATTCTAAACTTGTAACCTTCTAGCATTTTTAAATCAAATACAGAATAAATACAGGGTTCTGCACAATGTTATTTCATGTCATATTATAATGAGAATGTGATTGCGTGGCAGTGACAATAAAAACATGGAATGCAAACCTGTGGAGGCATGTGTAATAGTTTGTTTTATAAGCACTCCTAAATACCTTGTACTTGCGCACAAAAAAATAGGTAACTTATAGGGTCTATATTAAGGAAAGTGACAATGCAAGTTAATTTACAAGCTCTTACCTGGAATACTGCAATATGCAACTGGATTCTTTGAAGGCTGGTCTTACAAGAAGCAATGTTTGTTTCCAGTCTACGCACCAAGTCATGTTTTTTCCAGGCTGTATCATATGAACTAGCTAGAACTGTAGCCCTGTTCATGACAAGCTGTGAAAACTTGCAGATTTGGATGTTGTGTTCCACAGACTTCTTGCACAAGTCATCAATAGAAACCTTGCTTTCTGCTCCAAAATCTTTGGCCTCGACTTGAGCAATAATGTCCACACCCAGAGCGCTAATATAACTGCACAAGGTAAGTCCAAGGGCCTGGGTTGGGAGACCTATTAAAAGCTGTCGAACAAAATCAGCTGTAAATGCTTTTATTGGTTTGGACATTTGATCTTCGCTGAAACAGGAATTTCGATACATGGTTTTCACATTGATCATTTGCGAAGGCCCATTTACTGAATTCTTATCTTCAAGCGAGCTTGTTCCTACAATATAAAAGAAAACTTGCGTTCATAACAAAAATTTATTGAAAAGCCAATTTTTAGCTTCTGTTTTATGCTTTACTGGCACATATAGGGACAGAGCATAGAGGCACCCAGGCACATACAAACCAACACACATTAAATCCTCTCAGACATAGGCATAAGTAAAGGAATATGCTACTTACCAGTATGCATCTGTTCTTGGCATGAAGGGCTGCTGACATTCATATCTGTGCATAGATCGCCGCCTAGTGTTGGGTCCGGATGATTGCACATTGTTGTCCTGGAAGAGTCTTCGAAGTATCACGAGATAGGTGGCTCCTCCCCTGGACTACAGTGCGCATGGGCATCCTCTCCATCCTCAGATTGTTTTTTGCCATTGTGGGAGAGATGGAGTGTAATACTGAAAGTGATGACCATGCCTGAAAATGATTCTGAGAGCTACAGCTGCGACAGGCACCGGGGAGGATGGTGGACGATATGAATGCCAGCAGCCCTTCATACCAAGAACAGATGCATACTGGTAAGTAGCATATTCCGTTCGAGGCATGAGGGCTGCTGAATTCATATCTGTGCATAGAATAAATAGCAGTTACCTCCTTACCGGCGGGTGCCCGTGCCAGCTGCAGCAGTCTGAAAGAGAGTTCTGAGAACAGCCTGTCCTACAGCAGCTTGCTGTTTGGAGTGTACATCTACGCAGTAGTGTTTTGTAAATGTATGTATGGTGGTCCATGTGGCTGCTCTACATATATCCTCTAGAGGAATGTTACCCAGGAAAGCCATGGAAGCCCCTAACTTGCGTGTGGAATGCGCTCTAGGGGGAACTGTTAATGTGCGCTTAGCCTTTTGATAACAGATCTGGATGCATTTAACAATCCACCTGGCTATACCTGACTTGGAGATGGGGTTGCCTTTATGTTGTGGAGAGAAGGCAACGAACAGCTGCTTTGTTTTTCGAAAGTCTTTTGTCCTGTCGATGTAATACAGGAGAGCCCTTTTGACATCTAAGGTGTGCAGCGCTCTGTCTGCCACTGAGTCAGGGTTAGGAAAGAAAACTGGCAGTTCTATGTTTTGGTTAAGGTGGAACTGCGAAACCACCTTTGGCACGAATTTAGGGTTGGTGCGAAGCACCACCCTATTTGCATGAATTTGCAGGTAGGGTTCTTGAATTGTGAGGGCTTGCAGCTCACTGACCCTCCGCAGCGATGTAATAGCTATTAGGAAGGCCACCTTCCATGTAAGAAATTGTATTTCACAGGAATGGAGTGGCTCAAAAGGTGGCCCCATGAGTCTTGTGAGAACGATATTTAGGTTCCAGACTGGTGAAGGGAGGTGTCTGGGAGGGATTACTCTCTTAACTCCTTCCAAAAAGGCTTTAATGGCAGGCACCTTGAAAACGGAAAGGTGCTGCCTGTTTTGAAGGTAAGCGGCTATGGCCGCCAAATGGATTCTGATGGAACTGTATGCTAGGTTGCATTGGTACAGATGCAATAAGTAACATATGATATTTTGCGTAGATGCGTCCAACGGATTAATGTTATTGTTGGAGCAGTAAATAACAAACCGCTTCCATTTGGCTGCATAGCAGGCCCTGGTAGTCGGTCGTCTCGCCTCCTTGATGATGTTCATGCACTCAGGAGGCAAGTTCAGGTACCCAAACTCTAAGACCTCAGGAGCCAAATCGCAAGGTTCAACTGTTGGGGATCTGGGTGCTGAATGTCGCCATGGCTCTGAGTGAGGAGGCTGGGAGTGAGGCGCAGCCGCTGGTGAGGCACCACTGAAAGTTCCAGGAACATGGTGTACCAGGCTTGTCGTGCCCACGTTGGAGCAACCAGGATGAGTGTCATGGAGTGCTGTCACAGTTTGTGTGCCACCAGAGGTATGAGGGGGGGGGCTGGCGGAAAAGCGTACGCAAATCTGCCTGACCAGTTCATCCATATCGCATTGCCCTGAGACTGTGGGTGTGGGAACCTGGCGGCAAAGTTTGGGCATTTTGCGTTCTCGCTTGTGGCGAAGAGGTCGATGTCTGGATGACTCCACTGTTGGAAGTACGGATGGAGAACGGACGGGTGGATCTCCCACTCGTGCATCTGATGACTGTGCCTGCTGAGCAGGTCCGCCATTTGGTTGTCGGGAGATGCTCCGCCATGAGGAAGATGTTCCTCTGAATGGCCCACTTCCACATGCTCTGGGCTAAGTGAGACAGCTGCGGGGAGTGCGTGCCCCCCTGCTTCTGGATGTAATACATGGCGGTCATGTTGTCCGTCCGGACTAACACGACCTTGTTGCACAAGTGCAACTTGAATGCCTTTAGTGCCATGAAGATCGCCATCAGTTCCAACACATTGATATGCATCCTCTGCTGTTGTGCTGTCCATAGCCCCTGCACTGTGTAGTGGAGGACATGCGCTCCCCAACCCTGGAGAGATGCGTCCGTCGTTAGCACCATCTGTGGGACAGGCTCTTGGAACGGTCGTCCCCTGCAAAGGTTTTGTGGGTTCCACCAATGCAGAGAGTTGTAAGCACGACCGGTCACCAACACTAGGTCTTTTAGATGGCCATGAGCCTGGTTCCACTGAGGGGCTAAGCATTCTTGAAGGGGACGCATGTGCAGCCTCGCGTGCGGGACTATGAATATGCAGGATGCCATCATGCCGATCAGTTGCATGAAAACCTGCGCTGGGAGGGACCGCTGAGGTTGGAACCTCCGAATGAGCGTTTGCATGCTGTTGACCCTGGCCGGGTTCGGCTGCGCCGTGGCCGACTGGGTGTTTAGTGTTGCCCCCAGGTACTGTTGCATATGGGCTGGCTGTAGGTGAGACTTTGCGTAGTTGAGAGAGAACCCCAGACTGTGAAGGAGGTGAATGGTCTGCGACATGTCGCAGCCGCACTGCATGGCAGATTTGGCCTGCACGAGCCAGTCGTCCAGGTAGGGATACACGTGAACACCTTGCCTGCGAAGGTGCGCTGCCACAGTCGCTAAGCACTTGGTGAAAACCCTGGGAGCAGTAGTGACCCCGAACGACAGAACCTTGAATTGGTAATGCTGACTGTCGATTGTGAACCTGAGATACTTTTTGTGACTTGGGTGAATGGGAATGTGGAAATACGCATCCTTGAGGTCCAGGGTGGATAGGAAGTCGCCCTGATGGAGCAGCTGCAGGACTAGTTGTAAGGTTAGCATGTGAAAGTGCTCCGAAAGGATGTATTGGTTGAGGGGTCTGAGGTCTAGAATGGGCCGCAGGGACCCGTCCTTTTTTGGAATCAAGAAGTACAGGGAGTACACCCCTGCACCCCTTTCTTCGACAGGCACGAGTTCTATGGCTCCTTTTTGCAGCATGGAGAGTACTTCTTGCTGCAATAAGAGCGAGTGCTCTGCGGACATAGGACGGTTTCTTGGGGGTATGTTGGGGGGGTGGAGGTTAGTTCTAGACAATAGCCGTACCGGATAAGTTGTCTCACCCACCTGTCTGTTGTGATGTTTGCCCAGAGTGGCAGGAACTGCTGGAGTCTTCCCCCGACAGGTGTTAGATGGTCGGGGGGCAGTGACAAGAAGTCACTGTTTGTTGGGAGTGGAGGACCTGGCGTTGTTATTGCCGCGGCCTCTCCCTTTGGCGTTATTTCCACGGTATCCACCTCTGGTGTTTTTTGTGTAGGCAGATTGCGTGTTGCCCTTGGCGTACTGGGAATGCTGTAGAGCCTGTCCTCTTGTTGCTCCCCTGTTACCGGAGCGACTTAAGGAACTGCCCCGAAACTGCTGTGACTGGAGAGCCCCCATGGATTTCGCTGTCTGTGTCTTTTTTCATTTTCTCAAGTGTTGTGTCAACTTCCGGTCCAAACAGGAAGTCCGGATTAACCGGCTGATTGAGAAGAGTAGTTTGGACCTCTGATTTAAAGCCTGAGATGTGTAGCCATGCATGCCGTCGCAGCATCACGCTAGTATTTACTGCCCTCGCTGCAGTGTCTGCTGCGTCCAGTGCGCATTTGATTGACGCATTGGAGATCAGTTTATCCTCCTGTATAACCATTTCCGCTGCCTCTCTGTACATATCAGGCATGTGCTGCATTAATTGTTCTAGGGTGTCGTAGTGCGCCCTGTCGTACCTAGCCAACAGGGCCTGTGTATTGGCTATTCTCCAAATGTTAGCGGCTTGCGCTGCCACACGCTTCCCAGACGCTTCAAAGATCCTGGACTCTTTGTCCGGAGGGGGAGCATCACCAGTTGATTGAGAGTTAGCCCTTTTGCGTGCATTAGCCACCACGAGGCAGTCCAAGGGGAGCTGGCCTTTGATATAGGTGGGGTCTACTGGGGCAGGCCTGTATTTCTTGTCGATCCTGGGATTGATAACCCTGGCTTTGGTTGGTTCCTTGAAAATGGCTGTGGCATGCTTGAGGACCCCCTTAAGCATGGGCAGAGTCTTGGTGGAGCATTCAGATGTGGAGAAGGTGTCAAATAAGAAATCTTCATCCACTGGCTCAGCATGCATTTCGACGTCCTGGTTAAGGGCTGCCCGCTCTATTAATGCATTGAATGCTGCAGTGTCCTCAGTTGGAGACTGTTTCACATTGTAGGACTGAGAGTCTGGAGCGGTATGGGGGTCATCAGGGTCATCACCTTGATCTCCCGCTCCTGACCATTGATTTGAGACATCCTGATCAGTGTCAGTGTTGTAAGAGAAGGCCATTTGGCTATAGTCCACATTCAAGTCCTCCTCACTCTGTGTTGGAGAATGAACAGTATGGTGCGAATACTCCTGAAGAGGTTCAACAAGAACCGGAGAGGTGGTGGAGACCATCTTCTTTTTGAGGGGAATCCTGTAACCTTCCAACGGATGTTCAGGTGCGATCTTCCGCTTGTGGACGGTAAGCCTGCCCGACTCCGAGTCAATAAACAGTTTTGTCTGGTTGTCGTAAGAAGGCTCATGATAGACGACCTGTGCATGTGAGGACACCTTCGCCATTTTGGAAGCCTCGAGATGCTTTGGACGGGCCGTGGGCGGAAGGCCAAACTTAAGCGGCGTCGATTCCGCATGCTTCGAACCTGAAACGGCTGTTTCGGGTTTCTTCGACGCCTGTGTAGGCCGCTCGCTCGACCGCGTCGAATCGAGCTCCCGGCGCGGTGCGCCTCCATCCTTGGACGTCGACGACAATTTCGGTGCGTCCTTGGCCCTGGCTTCGACCCTCTTCGCCAGCCCAGCCTTGAGTCCTGAGAGGGGTGGCTGGAGACCTTTACCCAACGGAAGTCCTTTGCTCTTCTCGCCATGTTTGGTCGTCGACGCCGAGCCCTTCGAGGCGACGTGCTTGGTGGCCGAGCCTTGCTTCGAAGCCCCAGTCTTGGCACCGACAGGTATCTTCGGCGTCGAAGGATCGTCATCAACCTTCGAGGTGTTCGTAGACGTCGAACCGATCACCATCTTGAGTAGTTTCGGTTTCAATATCGGCTCCGTCTGTTTCGGTTTCGATTTCGCAGAATCGACCGATGGCTCCTTTGAAAGGGTCTTAGCCTGGATATGTCGCTGGGCTGTAGACCGAGAGGATGGATCTTGGCTAAGGCCTTTCGCCGATGCCTCGACCGGAGCCGGAGAGGGCTGAATGTTAATGATAGGCCCCGGAACTGCGGGCGGACTCGGTTCTCCACCGGAGTCGTCATCAACGGCCGCAAGGGCCTCATCGTTGTCCCCTACCTAGACGACGTCTTGGTCGGGGACGAACTCCTCGTCTGGCTCGTCCACCTCGAAATTGGAGTCCTGCTCCGACGCCGGTTCCGAAATTTCTTCGGGAATGTCCTCTTCCGCCTCTTCCTCATCCTGGAAGAGTTCCTCGTCCCCGGCATCGAAGATGTTCGCAGGTGCTGGTGCCGACTGCTGGGCCGACTGCCTCGCCGCGCGTCGAAGTTTAATAGTCTTCTTTGAGCGGAACCTTGAGCAGGCGAAACATTTCGACTCGTTGTGGTCGGGGGACAAACATGTATTGCACACCGGGTGCACATCTAAGTTCGAATATTTTGAATTACAAACGGGGCACTGCTTAAACGGGGTCCGCTCCATCGTCGATGTAGCCTGGGCCTGTGTTGTTGAGAGAAACTTCTTTCGACGCCGATCGAAGAACCGAAAGGGCCAGGCACCGAACGATACAATACCGACGCTAAGAAGGCCTTTTGGCCTTAGGAATAGAAAGAGTACTAGTTATGTAACTGGAGTTGAGATTAGACATCCGAACCCAATGGCGGAAAAAAACAATCTGAGGATGGAGAGGATGCCCATGCGCACTGTAGTCCAGGGGAGGAGCCACCTATCTCGTGATACTTCGAAGACTCTTCCAGGACAACAATGTGCAATCATCCGGACCCAACACTAGGCGGCGATCTATGCACAGATATGAATTCAGCAGCCCTCATGCCTCGAACACAAACATACAGGAAGACACAGGCAGGCACAATAATCCATTTGTGTGAGGGTGAATGATCAGTGGATGCAGGAGTGTGGGTGAATAAACAGGAAAAATGGGTGTGAATGCCTTCACGGTTCAGTGTGTAGATGGACGGTTGGGTGCATAGATGATCAATGTGTCTGTAGGTTGATTTGGAAATGTAGGTGATATCAAGGGTGCCATCAGATGGATGCAAATGTCTGGGTGGAACAACCGAGTTGTGTGAGTGGATTCATTTATTTACATATAAACCAGCATGGGTGGTTGTGATGGGTGTAGGGAGAAGCTGGCTCTGTATATACTATACCAAAATGAGGTATAGTGTGCACAGAGTTCAGTGGAACCCCAAAGGTAGGCAGAGGTAAAAGTAGATAGAACCTTAGTCTCTATTTGTGGTGCTGTGGGCAAGCAGTACGGCTTTATCAGAGGGGAGTGTTAAGCATTTGTTGTACAGACTCAATCAGCAAATGATGTCACACACCCAAAGACTGAACTCAGACCAATTGTGTTTCTAAAAAAATATTAGTAAGTTATGAACCAAGCTAAGCCTGGCACAGATGAGTGAAATAAATGCTTTGCAAAATCTTAAACTGTGTTTTTCAATTGAATGCAAGTTCAAATGCAATTAGTTGAAATACAGGTGAGTCAAAATGTCGAAATTACTTTTTAGATTACTTTTTAAGTTACTTTTTCTACTCAGTGTGATATACCTAGATACTCCACTGGGACATTTCCTAGCGATAACGTAAACAAAGTCAGTGTTGTACAGTTGCAGTTTTTCAGGTTTTCATACAAATCAACTCCATACTTAAAACAATTTATTTTCAAAGGAAAACAGACAGTGTATTCCTATGGAGAGAAAAGAAGTCATCGGTTAACAGGTAAGTACTCTATCTTTAGGGTTGAGATTCTGGGGTTAGAACAAGGGTTCCCCCAGGGTCGAGGATGCTCTTTCAGAGCACCCTCAGTGGCACTAGAACAACCGGGTGCAGAGTGCTGAGGTCCAATGTTTTCCAATTGGGGATAGGGGACCTCTGGTTGGTGGCTGCTCACAAACAGGCCACAGGGTTGTGGGAGCAAAGCTCCTGGTGTTAGGCTCAGGGCAAAGGGTGATCGAGTTAACACCCAAAGTACACCTGCAGCGGCACA
This sequence comes from Lissotriton vulgaris, assembly GCF_964263255.1. Taxonomy (NCBI): domain Eukaryota; kingdom Metazoa; phylum Chordata; class Amphibia; order Caudata; family Salamandridae; genus Lissotriton; species Lissotriton vulgaris. The sequence goes on along the minus strand of NC_141698.1, from coordinate 196,839,104 downwards.
GGGGTGGCTGGGGGCAGAATGTGTTGGCGTTGTGTGCCCTGTTGATTTCAATGGAGATTCTCTGATTTCAACAAAGACGGCAGGCTTGAGGATGAAGATCTTCTGTAGGTGACCACCGGTTTGAGAGGTAAGTTGGGATACCTGGAGATGCTGGGAAACGTCGGTTGGGCCACCCACGGCCGTGGGACTTCGGGTGCAGGGGTGTCTTTAGGCGCTGGGCTTTCTTACCAGTTCCGGTCGTGGTTGGGGGGATCCTTCAGAAAGAGACTACAGGCGTCATGGAGAGGCAGGTCAGAGATAACCAGATCTCAGGTCAGGATCACTGGTGAGACCTCCTTGTGGTGTTGGGGCACTCTTACTCGGGCCGTGGGCATCTGGTACAGAGTGGTGCAGACTCGCGGATTTGGCCGGAGTCCGAGTCTGTTGGTGAACAAATCCGGTGTACACAGGAGACAAACTCTTTGGGGTGGAAGGCAGGGCAGGTCCTTCGGGTTCTTGAGGCTGCAGGACACACCTGGATTTTGCTTTTGCAGGTTCGAGGTGGGGACAGGCCGGTAGGGCTGGGGACAAGTCAGTGGACGTCATCCTCTTCTTGGCTTTAGCATGGCTTCTTCGGTCCTTCTTCTTTTCTTCTTAGTTAGTTCTTGTCTGAGGAGGCAAGGTTCAGAGGTGCCCGTAAATACTAGATTTAGGGGCATTACTGATAAGTAAAGGTTGGGCCCAATGGGTCCCTTACTTTGGGTGGGTACACCCCCATTATACCACCCTCCAGTGGGAGGGGGGCATATGCCTCACTCTGGTTGGCTGGGTCCCCCCCATTTGCAAGATGGCGGTGGCTGAGATTTGTGCTACACCTCGCCTCCCCCACCTGTTAGGGGGTTGGCAAAGGTGGGCACAGCTCCCTTCCTCACTTGGTTTTCCCGGCGATTCTCCCGTCTAAAGTGGGGGTCAGAACCGGTGGGGGCCAGTTGCTGGTAGTAGCAAAAGGCCTGGAGAAGCTCACAAAGGCGGCAATGCTTGAAGCTTCCCCTTCGTGGACCCTGCATATCATGGGGGAGGAAGTTTGGCACCTCTTCCCATAATGTGGATTGTTTCAGACCCCCAAGAGCAGCAGGCTCTCGACCCAGGGGTCTAGAAACATGTCTGTTGGTGGTGGCTAGGGAGCAGCCACTCAGCCTGGACACTACTGTTAGGTCGTTTTTCAGGGGGCATCTCTAGGATATCCTCTGTGTGCATTTTTCATTAAATCCCACACTGGCATCAGTGTGGCTTTAATGTGCTGAGAAGTTTGATATTACACTTCCCAGTTTCAGTAAAGCTATTATGGTACTGTGGAGTTCTTAATGACAAACTCCCAGCACAAAATACTCTTAAATGGCATTACTACACTTTCAATGTCTAAGAATTGGTTTAGACCACATTGCTGACGACACGCAGCTGGCGGTCGCCTTGAGTGGGGACTCCGACCTTGCCGCCCCCAGATTTCGGGATGGACTCCTGGCAGTAGTTAGCTGGATGAATACCAACTGTCTCCAGCTTAATGCTAAAAAACGGAAGTCATGATAGTGGGCAAGCGAACGGATCTTTGGGGTGATAAGTGGTGGCCCCCTGAGCTGGGTGTAACCCCTACTCCAGTCACAGAGGTAAAGAATTTGGGGGTTTGGCTAGATCCTGCCCTCAGTTTCTGCGGCCACACGAAAAAAGTAGCGGCCACCTGTTTTGGCATCTTACGAGGGCCGAGACCTATTCTGAGGTTCTTTGATGCCTCAACTAGGCAGCTGGTCATACAAGCATCCATACTATCAAGGCTTGATTACGCCAGTTCTCTATTGTTGGGGGCCAACCAGGCTGAAATCGCCCGGATGCAACGTATCCAGAATGCTGCAGACAGAGCCCTGGTGGGGTTACCGAAGTTCTGCTCTGCAAAGAGTACTATCCGCTCTCTACACTGGCTGCCTATGGCACAGAGGATCCACTTTAAGACCCTGTGCCTTTCCTTCAAGATCCTCAAGATGGCCTCCCCCCAGATTCTTGATAATCTTCTGAAGCCTTACGTGCCCTCACGCTCTTTGAGATACCTGGGCCAAAACTTGGTCGTGGTCCCACGGTTTAGACTGTGTAGGTCGGGAGGTCGCTCCTTCCGGGTTTTGGCTGGAAAATTGCGGAATTCTCTTCCGTCCCACATCCGCGAAATAGAAGAGTTGCTGAAATTCAGGAGAGCCATCAAAACGCACCTATTCCCTCATCGCTCTTAGGATTTTGATCTGTGTGTTTCCGTTCTCGTACTGCTATATTGTGTCTGGGTACCCTTCCGGAAGCGCCGGGACGCCCCTTGGCTGGGGCAGCTGCGCGCTATAGAAGTGTTATTAACATAACATAACAGACACAGTAGGGGTACAGGGCTCATGAACCTGTACCCTCACCACTGGTATGGTGCACCCGGCTAGAGGGGTGGCTGATCTATGCCAGGGCAGTGGGTTGTAGGCATGGCACACAGGGATGTGTGCCATGTCAACCCTTCCCTTTGTTCTGCACCAAAATACGCAGCCTGTAAAGGCAGTGTGTGTGTGTAAAGGTACAGGGCCTCTAAGGGTGGCACAATAATTGCTGGAGCCCTTTGAGGCCTTCCCTGGCCACAGTGCCATTGGCACCTGTGGTACCATTTACAAGGGGCTGCCCTGGGGCCAGAGTGCGCCAATTGGTTTTTGTTTTCAATGCAATTTTAGGGAAACAGCATAGGTCCTGGGTACCTGTTTGGCAGGAACCCAGGGAACACTCAGTCAAAGTAGATCATCAGTTAAGCAAAAAGTAGGGGCAACCATGCAAAAAGAGAGGGCCCTTTCTTACAATGGGGGGTTGGGGAGGTGATGAATGCCATGGGTGTCGGTGGATGAATGCATAATTGAGGGATAATGTTACTTGTTATCTTTTTTTGTTCTCCTTTCCTTTCAGTCTCACTCAGCAGTTTTGTAAAAACCCACCCTTTTATGAATCAGAAAGTGTGTAGTATATTATCTTAGACAACAGGAAGGACTATATTACTTACCCTGTAAGCATCTGTTCTTGGCATGTAGTGCTGTAGATTCACATGCTTTGCATAAGTCCACCATCGAGTGTTGGGCAGTATTATTGAAAGTTCTTTTTGTTCGAAGAGGTTTTTCGAGTCACGAGGCTGAATGACTCCTCCTCTCTGTGATACTGCACATGGGCATCAACTTCATTGTTAGATTGTTTTTCCGCAAGGGGGGGGGGGGGGGGGGGGGAGAGAAGGGGGAGAATGGAGTTAGTTTAAGTATAAGTAATGTGATGTCCATGCTAGTAATGTGAATAAAGGTAAACCAAAGCAGTAAACAGACCTACACAGGCATCCAGGGAGGAGAGTGGGTGCCAAGAACAGATGCTTACAGGGTAAGTAATATAATCCGTTTAAGGCATTTGTGACTGTAGATACACATGCTGTGCATAGACAGCAACGCAGTTCCTCTCTCAAAGAGGTGGCTAGCTTGTGGGGGTTACAATTGTTTGAAAGAGTATGTAGCACTGCATGTCCAATACTGGATTGTTGACGTGCTAGAACATTCACACATGAATGTTTTGTGTGGGCCATGTTGCTCCTTTGCCAATGTCAGCAATGGAAATGCTGCCTAAAATGCATAGACCCTCCAATTTTATGACTTGAGTGAGCCCTAGGGGAGACAGGTAGAAGTTAGCTTTAGCATAGGCAATTCGCCAATGATTAGCAAAGTGGGCTGCAACCTGTTTTCTGGAGGCGTCAAAATTTAGACTACTTGTCTGAAGGAGGTGCATCCCCACTTGTTCGGGAGTTAGCTCTTTTCCTTGCATTGGCTACCACCAAGGAGTCTGAGTCTAACTGTCCTCTAATATAAATATACACACAGGGTCAGATTATGCTGCCTTACATTCTTAGTCAACCCTTGCTGTGATTATACGTGACTTACGGGGTCTTTAAAAATGTCATCAGCATGACATAGCACTCCTCTGAGCATTTGTAAATATTGAGAACCTCGCTGAGCAGTAGTGAGGGTCTCAAAGAGGAAGTCATCCTCTATAGGGTCCTTATGTAAGGTCACCTGCTAGTAAGCTGCAGCTCTGGCTATTAAGTCCTGATAAGTTGAAACATCTGATGGGGATGGGTGTGCAGGGTTAAGGTCTGGATCTGTAGCCCCCTGTGGCTCTATATCATAGACGTCCCATGGGTGCCTAGAATGTGTGTCCTCTCCTACATTATCATTTTCACCTAACATGGATGAATGTGGTGAAAAATCGCCTTCTTCAGATTGGTCTGGTAAAGTAGGTGGTGGCTGGGTGTGGTGTTGGTAGAGTTGGAGAGGTAGGAACATGAATGTATAAAGGGCAGACAACTGTTTTGTGTTTTGCATCTGAGGGCACAGAAAGAGTCAACCAAGACATCGTAAGGGTGACACTTATATGCAGTTCTGCTACATCACTTCCGGGATGGAATGAAACCAATGTGGAACCGCGTGACACCACCTTGTGGCACACAGGAGCACTGCTGTGAAAAATTCATTCAGGCTAGTACCTGGATGACATTCTATAGGTAAGGAATCCGTGGTTAGATGTATCTCCCACCACAAAGCGTAGTTACACTACAGGCTTGAAATGAACAAGGAATACCTTTCAGTGTAACAGTAATTTTATTTATTTATTTAAACTTATATTGCGCACAGCTACCCTCAATGGGTTTCCCGGCGCCAGGGATAGATAAAAGAAAGAAAAACAAGCAAAAGGCCCAAAACAGAACAAACAGTGCAGAGGAATTAATTGAACAGAAGGGTCTTCAATTTTTTACGAAAAGGGAGGAGATCAGTCTCGGCTTTCAAGGCCGGCGGAAGAGCATTCCACATCTTTGGGCCAAGATAAGAAAACGAGCGGCCACCCATTTTGGCCAGTTTAATTCTGGGACCAGAAAATCGCCACTAGTGGAAGATCTTAAAGTGCGACCATCTTATAGACTTGAATCAGGTTCTGTAGGTATTTAGGGGCAGAACCCTGCCTGATTTTAAAGAGAAGGCATAAGGTTTTAAATTTTACACGATTCGGGACCTTAAGCCAATGAAGGTCACGCAGAGCCTGAGCTGCGGAAGATCTCCGGGGTACATTACATAATAAACGAGCTGACGAGTTTTGCACCACCTGAAGCTTATTTATAGTGGCCTTATCGGCCCCAAGATAAAGCACATTCCCATAGTCGATGCGGGAGATCACAAGAGCCTGGACGACAGTTCTCTGAGTAGAGCGAGGCAGCATCCATAGGATCTTCTGCAACCATCTTAAGGTGGAAAAACAGATTGTAGCGACCCTTGTTACCTGCTGTCTCATAGAGAGCCTGCCGTCAATGAGGAAGCCGAGGTTGCGGGCTACGGGGACTGGATTCAGCAAAGGACCCATATCACAGGGCCAATGCCGAGGGCCCCACAGATCTTTATTCTTGCCCAAAATAACCTCGGTCTTGTCACCGTTGAGCTTGAGCAGATGGTCATGCATCCAAGCAGCAACGTGTGACAGGCCAAATTTCAAGGCAGAGACCTCATGGCCCTCACTGCTGGAAAGAGAGAACACAATCTGCGTGTCATCGGCATACGAATAGATTGTCAAACCGGCGTCCTCCACAATGGTAGCAAGGGGTCTGACATAGATGCTAAACAGCAGAGGGATGAGAATCGACCCCTGGGGGACGCCATATGCCGAGGAATAGACAGCAGATTCAGCTTCTGTCGAAAACACCTGAAAGGTGCGCTAACTTAAAAAGGAGGCAATCCAGGCCAGCGCAGATCCAGCAACACCAAGGGAGCGGAGAGAGTCAAGAAGAATGGAATGAGACACGGTATCGAACGCTGCACTCAAATCCGAAAGGATGAGTGCAAAGGTCTCCCCGCGATCGATACCGTGCCGAAGCCTCTCCGTCACCCCGAGGAGTGCGGATTCAGTGGAGTAATGTGCGCGAAACCCAGATTGGGACGGATGTAGATATCCCACGTTCTCGACAAACAAATTAAGCTGAGTGTTCACATGTCGTTCCAAGATTTTAGAACATGCAGGCAGCAGGAATATGGGCCTGAAATTGGCTAAGTTAGTGATGTCCGCGCCGGTCTTCTTCATCAAGGGAACGACCATGGCATGCTTCCACTCTTGTGCCACCATAGACTCTGTAAGAGATGTATTCAGAAGTCTCATTAGGACTCTCCGTGGTTCGAGGTCCAACAGTTTTAGGATTTTCATAGGAACAGGGTCCCGAGGGGAGCCTGACCTGATACTGTTCAAGCACGATGAGAAAGTGATGTCATCAAACAATAGCCAGTAGTAGATGTGCATTGAGGGAGAGGGAAGAGGACTGCTAAAAGTATCCACCGGTAGGGAATCAGCAGATGGGAGAGGAGTAATCAAAGATTCATGAATACGCTCCACCTTAGAGATGAAAAAATCTGCCCTGAGCTTATCCTTGAAGCAGGCAGGAGTCAAAAAATGGGGCGACCTAACATCAGATGGCATAGTGGCCCCATAGGAAGTTCTGTATATTAAGATGGGCATATACAGTTGAAAAGGTAGGTTAGCTTTGGTAAAACTGACATTTTAATCAAATTTACCCTCCCATATGTAGACAGTGGTAGTTTTTTCCACCTAGCCAGATTCTTATCTATTTCCTTCATAACGCGTTTCAAGTTTACCAGGGGGATCTCGTCAATCTTCTCTACAATTAATATCAAGAAATATTTAATCTCAGAGGAAACTCTACCGGCCCATCTATCCGTATTCCAACACATTACCTCTGTTTTATCTAGATTAACAAGATATCCTGATAGTAATCCAAACTCGGCAGTCAGCTGTTCTATTCTTGACAATTTCGTGTTGGGTCCGAGGTGTACACTACAAGATCCTCGGCATATAATGCTATTTTACTATGGGTCGGGAGTTGGTGTATGGGAATTATTTTTTTATCTAACCTTAGTTTATGTGGAAGTGGTTCCATGTATATATCAAAAAGGAGGGGGGACAGGGGGAAACTCTGTCAAGTCCCCCTCCTAATTTCGAACCCCCTTGTTAATACTCCGTTCAGCAAGATTTTCGCCGCAAGTTGTTCGTATAATTTTTGTATTGCACTGATAAAGTTAGAGCTAAATCCCATTATATCTAAAACGGCCCACAGATATGACCAACAGACCCAATCAAACGCTTTTGCGGCGTCTATTGTGATCACGGCAAAAGGAATCTATCTTCCGACCGCTAAATCTATGGTTCCTATTAATGCGAGTGTTAGATCTTGAATCTGTCTCTTCGGGAGAAAACCTTTCTGGTCAGGATGAATCAATTGTTTTGCCTCCTTAGCTAATCTCTCTGCCAAAATACCAGTGTATATTTTTAGATCCACATTCAATCAAGTTATAGGACGATATGAGTTGGGATTTTTCGGGCCCTTTAAAGGTTTTAGGATTAACATAAGAGTTTGGAATTTTCTCCCACTCTTTTTATATGGCATTAAGAAGAGACAAACTCTGGAATTATCTCTTCTGATAATAGCTTATAAACCTCAGCCGGAACTGAGTTGGGGCCTGCCGCCTTACCATTCTTCATACGCTTTAGTTGTTCTCTCATTTCAGCCTTGGAATACGGGAAATTCATCCTGTCCCACCCTTCAACTGTTAGAGCCGGGAGGCCGATATAACTCAGCCAGCTATTTGAAGCCCCTGCATCGGGTCTATCCGACTGAGTAGAGTTATGCAATAAGAGTTGTAGGAGAGTAGGGTCTGCAATCCTATGATCACCCAGATTTTTTTGCTTTTGCTTCACTGGTTTACGACTTTCTCTGGCTGTGGGCCTGCTAATCAGACCCACAGCCTGGCTGTTCTCTTTCTAAATTACGATATGTACCCTAGGTGCATTTACCAATTGGTACTGGGCCACCTTATCAGACCCTGTAACTCAGGGCATAGGTGCACCCAGGGCCGCCAGGGGCTGCAGCATGTATTATGCCACCCCTGGCTGGCCTCCTAAATTTGACACAACTGGCTGCATGACAGCTGGGGCGAAGTCGTGTAATCACCCTTTGCTTTAGGTATAGTTGCTCTATATCTAACCATACAATGGACACCCGAGTTCCTATCAGTCACTCCTATGGCAGGCCTTGACAATCCTGAAGGCAGAGTGCGTGGGCTCGTGTGAACTAGGTTCTGGCCCGAGCCGAGCCCGGTTGCAGCTTGCGGATCAAAGACCCAATGGCTGTTCCATGATAACGCGTACCACATCGGTAACTTCGGTGTCGCGTTATCAAGACATGTCGAGTAAGGTGTCATACGAATCGAGATGCTACCCCCTCACCAATTCTGGCGACGAGGTTAGCATTCCGCCCTTCTAGAGGGACACGACATGTACGTAACTGTGAACCCCGGTTAAAGTTAACTAAAGCCTCAGCTCCACAAAATGGACGCTGCCACCACAGACACGAGTCTGACCTCCTGCTGCTGGGAGTCCTTCCAGCGAGGAGCGCTTGGACAAAGGGTTTCCTGTCAAGGGCAGTGTTCGCACCGTCCCAGACAGGGTTTGTGTATTCTGGGTAGGTAGGGCTTTTGCGAGAAGGTGACTGCGGAGTGGCACCCCGGTGCTCACTACGCATCTGCCGGTCAGAACCAGTTCCAGGGGCGCCAGCCCTGGCCTGGGGAAAGTCCGGCAGGGGAGAGGGGTGTAACTACCCCCCTTCCTGGTCCCACCCTTAGGGCAGGACCTAGTCATGTACCCACCCCTTTCTTTAGAATAAAGGCCGGAGCGGGGACCCTTCCAAATTAGATCATCTTTGAATCAAGAACTACTTTCTACGAAAGGACATTCGAGACTCTTCTCAAGATTTCTCCCTTGTGACTAAGGAGTAGTCACCCTGCATCAGCGGGTACCATCTAAGAACTCTGCGGTTTGCTGCAAGTCCTTCCTCAAGGAATCAGACGGCCCAGCTCGACGAGAACCGGCTTCCCTGGCCCCTCTGACCTCTACCCACGTCATCAGCTCAGCTGTGATCTGTGGGTGCGACGAGACCTCGAGGGACCGGCCATCATCAAAACCTGCACGCTTTCTTAACCAGCACGACCATCGAAGTAATTCCCTGGTGAGTGCTCTGGGGTCCGAGAAGCCCCGACCCTGAGCCGCTCCAGCACCGAAGTGCAGTCTCCCAGCATCTCCACGATCTGCGTGGGGCCCTTCTGCTCGCTGCTCAACACGTTGTCCGGTCACTAGCCGCTGGCTTGTGCCCTCCTGTGACGACATCCGACAACCAACGCTGCTGGTCTGGTTGCTCCAGACTGGCCTTTGCTTCTATCTTTGAGAGAAGCACCCCGGACCCTCCTGGTCCCCTCAAGACGCCATTTTAGGCCCACCACGTGGCCCTGAAATCTGCCAAGGCTTGTTGCCCCAATCCTGGGCCCAGCGACGCCGACAGCATCATCCTTCGTGGGACAGCTCGCACCTCCATCCGGGTCGCCGACAACGCCTCCTGGTCCGTGAGACTGCAGAGCCTAGCGTCGCCCACTCACCTAGTCGAGGTGACGGCCAACCGGTGCCCTCCTGGTACCCTCTGACTACTGGCTAGTAGTACGAACTTGGTCCCCTCTGCTTTCAGGTATCAACGATCTCTGATCCAGGCTTGGATCTCTACGAACTATTCATCCCTGGTCGCCGGCCAGCAACTCCTTTTCTTCCGGCTCCTGGCTCGTCAGCGAAGACCCCGACGCCTGTAAGACTTGTGCAGCCGCAGCCCTCGTGGCTAGGTAACTCGGCATTTCGGTGCCTGCATAGCTTCTTTACTCTAGGGTCCTGAGTCCCTCGCTTCCGACTTGCCTTATCGGGTCCGCCCGAGACCTCTAAACTTTCCGTGTCCTCGGACACTTGTTTTAACTGTGCACTTGAAGTATTTTCCTAAGAGATTTGGTTTGTGCTTAGTACCCTGCCCTCATAAAGAGTACAGGGCTGTTGTGAATCTTAATAAATATCCTGTTTATTTTCATAACACTTGTGTGGTGTCCTTTCACTTGGTGTTCAAGGGGTACATGTGTGGTAAACAGCTGGCTTAACACGCCCTCTCGAGTCTTTAGCCTTAGACTGCTCGTATCCACGCTACTAGGATAGCTGGTCTATAGGTTGACTTACAACCAATCACCATAAGGGTCGTTTGGAACGATACACAGCGGTCGCTAGAATAGCGAACGCTGCATATCGGGCCAACTTCTCACATTGGTGAGCAGCGGTTGGGATTTGAGCTTGCTGTTGTTTTACCACACGTATCCTAAGAATATCTTGTTGAAAGATCACATAAGTACTGTTAGTACATATAACTAAGCTTAGAATACTCTGAGTTCTACTGAACCAGCTGTTGCAGCTCCTCAAGGCCTAGCACACCTTGGCTGCAACTCTTAGCAAGGGATCAGTAGGTAAACACATAGTGTAGGTAGGTGCATCACTTACACCACACTAGAAACAGTATGTCGGACAAAGGAGGAAACTCTGAGTCTCCCCTTGTGTCAGCTGACCCTCCACAGGTCATCCCTTCAAGATATACTGTGCTGAGCTTCAAGGAGTTAAGACAGGTGTGTCACTCCAGGAAGATCAAGCAGGGGTCTAACCCCACAACTTCCTTTCTGATTGGTCTCTTGGAGACTTATGATGCCAGAAAAGCTGAGACCCTTCTTAGCTCTTCTAATCCAGAAGGAGACATGCCTCCCCTTGAGGGAACCAGAGACGATCCTGACCTCATCCACCTCTCAACTGAGACTGAAGATGTAGAGGATGATGAGAATGAGGATCCCTCTGGGGATGAGGCAGATAAGGGACAGGTAGAAGTCGGTAGACTAAGCAGGTCCAACTTAAGCAAACATGACAGTGGTACTGGGGGACCCCTGGGGCCACTATCAGGTCAGCTTAACATTGGGAATGGACGAGCCAGATCTCTGTCAAGAGACTCTGGCAGATCCCTTCAAACCAATGGCTCTCACAACTCTTCTCAAAGAGGGATGACGTCCCCTCAGCGGAGAGTGTACGAAGCTAAGGAAAGGGCAGCTAATCTGAGGATTGAAAGGGAAGAACTTGCCCTGGCCAAAGAAAGGCTTGCCTTTGCTAGAGAGCAACAGTTAAGTGGGGTAGTCCCCACTGGTGGCAGCATTGTACCTAGTAATAGGGAAAGGAGTTTTGATACAAAACACCTTGGTAAGATAGTGCCCCCCTTTAAACAAGGGGACGACATCCACAAATGGATTACTGCTTTGGAGAGGGCCTGCACTGTGCAAGGAGTTCCCCAGAGTCAGTGGGCAGCTATCTTGTGGCTCTCATTTGAAGGTAAAGGAAGAGACAAGCTCCTCACCACAAGGGTAGAGGATGCTAATAATTACCACGTCTTGAAGAATACACTGGTTGAAGGGTTTGGCCTAACCACTGAGCAGTACAGGGTGCTGTTCAGGGATACCCAGAAAATGCAGTCTCAAGATTGGTCTGACTTTGTCGATTGTGCCACTAAGGCTTTTGAGGGCTGGTTGCTGGGCAGTAAGGTTACTGATTACCAAGGATTGTATAATCTGATGATGAGAGAACAAATTTTAAACAATTGTCAGAACCAGTTGTTGCATCAGCATCTTGTCGACTCGGATCTGACCTCTCCCCAAGAATTGGGAAAGAAGGCAGACAGGTGGGTTCGTACAAGAGTTAAACAGAACCAGGGCCAGAATCAAGGTGGTCAGAAGAAAGCAGACCAGAAGGGTAAAGATTCTAAGGGGGAACAAAATGACCAGAAGTCTTCGACAGGTCCCCAACAACCCAAAGAGGGTGGGGGTCAGGCTCCCCAAAAGAAGAAAGAAGGCCAATCCAAAAGATGGTGCCAGTACTGCAAAAGTAAATCTCACTGGTTTAGTGAGTGCACCAAGAAAGGAGGAGGGCAGACTCCTGCCACTGCAGCCCCTAAGGCACCTGTGCCCCCTAGTACAGCCAGCAGTGGTAGTGCACCTCCCAAGGGTTTAGTAGGGTTAACCCTGGGTTCTGAGGGGCGTGACAACTTAGTTGGTACACTCACTCAGGCTGTCCTTGTCAGTACAGGGGATGTGGATATGTCCCCTGACGTAAGTCCCAATACTTTGGGCAAATACAGACAGACACCTTTCATAAATGGAAAAATGGCTCAGGCCTATAGGGACACTTGTGCCAGTGTCACCATGGTGACACCTAACTTTGTGGACCCTGGACAGATCATGCCAGGTACAGAATTCCTGGTGACCAATGCAAGCAATGTCACTACCAATCACAGTATGGCAATTGTAGCTTTCTCCTGGGGAGGGGTAACTGGCCAAAAGAAGGTTGTAGTTAGTTCAGACCTCCCAGTGGATTGTTTGTTGGGCAATGATTTGGAGTCATCACAATGGTCAGAAGTGGAGCACCGGACTCACATGGAAATGTTAGGTTTGCCAGCACATGTGTTCGCTGTGACCAGGTCACAGGTCAGGAAATGCCCCACTGAACAGGTGCTGGATCCTGGAACAACGGACCTGACACCTCCCAAGAAAAAGAGCGGTAGGGTTAAGGCTGCGCCTTCCCCCTTGCCCCAGGTCGTGGATCAAGTCTCAGAGGAGGCTGACCTACAGGAATTGAGGGAAACTGAGCCGAGAGAGTTCGAACTTGATCAAGTTGAATTCTTGGGTTCAGGGGGACCCTCAAGGGAAGACCTGGGGAAGGACCAGTTAGACTGCCCTTCTCTTGAACCCCTCAGACAGCAGGCTGCTGCTGAGGCTGCTGGGAACGCCACAGGTACCCACAAGGTATACTGGGAAGATGGACTCCTGTACACTGAGTCAAGAGACCCCAAGCCTGGCATGACCAGGAGGCTGGTTGTACCCTTGTCTCAGCGAGGTTTCCTACTTACCTTGGCCCACGAGATTCCCTTAGCAGGTCACTTAGGCCAGACGAAGACGTGGGACAGGCTTGTCTCACACTTTCACTGGCCTCATATGAACGAAGATACCAAGGAGTTTTGCCGCTCCTGTGTCACTTGCCAAGCCAGTGGTAAGTCAGGTGGCACGACAAAGGCCCCCCTTATACCAATGCCTGTGGTGGGGGTGCCCTTTGAACGGGTGGGGATTGACATCGTCGGTCCCATGGAACCACCAACAGCGTCAGGGCACAAGTTTATACTGGTGGTAGTGGATCATGCCACCAGGTATCCTGAAGCTATTCCCCTTAGGACCACTACAGCACCTGTTGTGGCAAGAGCCCTAGTTGGAGTGTTCTCCAGAGTGGGCTTCCCTAAGGAGGTCGTCTCCGACAGAGGTGCAAACTTTATGTCGAGCTACTTAACTGCTATGTGGAAGGAATGTGGTGTCAACTACAAGTTCACTACACCCTATCATCCACAATGCAATGGGCTTGTTGAGAGATTCAACAGGACCCTAAAAGGGATGATTCATGGACTACCTGAAAAGCTTCGGCGTAGATGGGACGTCCTGATCCCCTGCCTTTTATTCGCTTACAGGGAAGTCCCACAGAAGGGGGTTGGCTACAGCCCTTTTGAACTTTTGTACGGGCATCCTGTGAGAGGACCTCTGTGTTTGGTGAAGGAAGGATGGGAGAGACCTCTCAAAAAGCCTGCAACCAACATAGTGGACTATGTGCTTGGCCTCCGCTCGCGGATGGCTGAATACATGGAGAAGGCATCCGAAAACCTTAAGGCCAGCCAAGAACTCCAAAAAGCTTGGCATGACCAAAAGGCTGTCTTGACTGTTTACCAGCCCGGACAGAAGGTGTGGGTGTTGGAGCCAGTGGCCCCAGCAGCACTCAAGGACAAATGGTCCGGGCCCTACACCATCCTGGAGAAAAAGGGAGAGGTCACCTACCTGGTCGACCTGGGAACTCCCCGGAGCCCCCACAGGGTGCTTCATGTCAACAGGCTCAAGGCATATGTCGACAGGAAGGACATGAGTTTGCTCATGGCCCTAGATGAGGGACAGGAGGAGGAGAGTGACCCTCTCCCCGACCTGCTCACTCAGAATCCTGACGATGGATCGGTAGATGGTGTTGTCTTTTGTGGCAGCCTCTCCGAACATCAACAGAAAGACTGTAAACAGGTTCTTCAGTCTTTCAGACATATGTTCTCTCTAACACCCAGTCAGACCGATTGGTGCACCCATGAGGTTGACACTGGTGACAGCTTGCCCGTCAAGAGTAAAATCTACCGGCAGCCTGATCACGTTAGAGACTGCATCAAGAGTGAAGTGCAGAAAATGTTGGAGCTGGGAGTCATTGAACCCTCGGATAGCCCTTGGGCTAGTCCCGTAGTTCTAGTGCCGAAACCTCACACCCCGGGCGGTAAGAAAGAGATGAGGTTCTGCGTAGACTACAGGGGTCTCAATGCAGTCACTAAGACTGACGCCCACCCAATACCGAGGGCAGACGAGCTTATCGATAGATTGGCTTCGGCCAACTACCTAAGTACGTTTGACCTGACAGCTGGGTATTGGCAAATCAGGTTAGCTGAGGACGCCAAGCCTAAGACCGCATTTTCTACCCCTGGTGGGCATTATCAGTTCGTGTTGATGCCCTTTGGTCTGAAAAATGCACCTGCCACCTTCCAAAGGTTGGTGAATCAAGTCCTTACTGGGCTGGATGACTTCTGTGCAGCGTATCTAGATGATATTGCTGTCTTTAGCTCCACCTGGGAGGATCACCTGGTCCACCTGCGGAAAGCGTTAGAGGCTCTGCAAGCAGCAGGCCTCACTATCAAGGCCACCAAGTGCCAGATAGGGCAGACACAGGTTGTATACCTGGGCCACCTTGTAGGTGGAGGCCAGGTTCAGCCACTGGAGAGCAAAATACAGTCAATCAGGGACTGGGCTCCTCCAACCACCCAGACTCAGGTTCGAGCTTTCTTGGGCCTGACTGGATACTACCGAAAGTTTGTCAGGAACTATGGTTCCATTGTGACACCATTAAATGAACTGACAAGTAAGAAAATGCCAAAAAAGGTTCAGTGGACAGCGAGCTGTCAAAAAGCATTCGATGACCTAAAGCAGGCCATGTGCACGGCGCCTATCCTTAAGAGTTCAGACTACTCCAAGCCATTCATTGTCCAAACAGACGCTTCTGAGTTGGGTGTGGGAGCTGTTCTTTCTCAACTGAATTTTGATGGTCAAGACCAGCCCATTGCTTTTATAAGCAGAAGGCTGACCCCTAGAGAGAAGAATTGGTCAGCCATTGAGAGGGAGGCCTTTGCTGTGGTTTGGGCCCTGAAGAAGCTGAGGCCATACTTGTTTGGCACTCACTTCAAGATTCAGACCGACCATAAGCCCCTCTTGTGGCTAAATCAGATGAAGGGTGAAAAGCCCAAACTGCTTAGGTGGTCCATTTCCCTACAGGGGATGGACTTTACAGTGGAACATAGACCTGGTACTGATCATGGCAATGCCGATGGGCTCTCCAGATATTTCCACTTAGAACAAGAAGACTCACCTGGTCAAGGTTAGCTTATTGTCCCGACGTTTGGGGGGGGGGGGGGGGGGGGGGGATGGGTCATGTAGGAGAGTAGGGTCTGCAATCCTATGATCACCCAGATTTTTTTGCTTTTGCTTCACTGGTTTACGACTTTCTCTGGCTGTGGGCCTGCTAATCAGACCCACAGCCTGGCTGTTCTCTTTCTAAATTACAATATGTACCCTAGGTGCATTTACCAATTGGTACTGGGCCACCTTATCAGACCCTGTAACTCAGGGCATAGGTGCACCCAGGGCCGCCAGGGGCTGCAGCATGTATTATGCCACCCCTGGCTGGCCTCCTAAATTTGACACAACTGGCTGCATGACAGCTGGGGCGAAGTCGTGTAATCACCCTTTGCTTTAGGTATAGTAGCTCTATATCTAACCATACAATGGACACCCGAGCTCCTATCAGTCACTCCTATGGCAGGCCTTGACAATCCTGAAGGCAGAGTGCGTGGGCTCGTGTGAACTAGGTTCTGGCCCGAGCCGAGCCCGGTTGCAGCTTGCGGATCAAAGACCCAATGGCTGTTCCATGATAACGCGTACCACATCGGTAACTTCGGTGTCGCGTTATCAAGACATGTCGAGTAAGGTGTCATACGAATCGAGATGCTACCCCCTCACCAATTCTGGCGACGAGGTTAGCATTCCGCCCTTCTAGAGGGACACGACATGTACGTAACTGTGAACCCCGGTTAAAGTTAACTAAAGCCTCAGCTCCACAAAATGGACGCTGCCACCACAGACACTAGTCTGACCTCCTGCTGCTGGGAGTCCTTCCAGCGAGGAGCGCTTGGACAAAGGGTTTCCTGTCAAGGGCGGTGTTCGCACCGTCCCAGACAGGGTTTGTGTATTCTGGGTAGGTAGGGCTTTTGCAAGAAGGTGACTGCGGAGTGGCACCCCGGTGCTCACTACGCATCTGCCGGTCAGAACCAGTTCCAGGGGCGCCAGCCCTGGCCTGGGGAAAGTCCGGCAGGGGAGAGGGGTGTAACTACCCCCCTTCCTGGTCCCACCCTTAGGGCAGGACCTAGTCATGTACCCACCCCTTTCTTTAGAATAAAGGCCGGAGCGGGGACCCTTCCAAATTAGATCATCTTTGAATCAAGAACTACTTTCTACGAAAGGACATTCGAGACTCTTCTCAAGATTTCTCCCTTGTGACTAAGGAGTAGTCACCCTGCATCAGCGGGTACCATCTAAGAACTCTGCGGTTTGCTGCAAGTCCTTCCTCAAGGAATCCGACGGCCCAGCTCGACGAGAACCGGCTTCCCTGGCCCCTCTGACCTCTACCCACGTCATCAGCTCAGCTGTGATCTGTGGGTGCGACGAGACCTCGAGGGACCGGCCATCATCAAAACCTGCACGCTTTCTTAACCAGCACGACCATCGAAGTAATTCCCTGGTGAGTGCTCTGGGGTCCGAGAAGCCCCGACCCTGAGCCGCCCCAGCACCGAAGTGCAGTCTCCCAGCATCTCCACGGTCTGCGTGGGGCCCTTCTGCTCGCTGCTCAACACGTTGTCCGGTCACTAGCCGCTGGCTTGTGCCCTCCTGTGACGACATCCGACAACCAACGCTGCTGGTCTGGTTGCTCCAGACTGGCCTTTGCTTCTATCTTTGAGAGAAGCACCCCGGACCCTCCTGGTCCCCTCAAGACGCCATTTTAGGCCCACCACGTGGCCCTGAAATCTGCCAAGGCTTGTTGCCCCAATCCTGGGCCCAGCGACGCCGACAGCATCATCCTTCGTGGGACAGCTCGCACCTCCATCCGGGTCGCCGACAACGCCTCCTGGTCCGTGAGACTGCAGAGCCTAGCGTCGCCCACTCACCTAGTCGAGGTGACGGCCAACCGGTGCCCTCCTGGTACCCTCTGACTACTGGCTAGTAGTACGAACTTGGTCCCCTCTGCTTTCAGGTATCAACGATCTCTGATCCAGGCTTGGATCTCTACGAACTATTCATCCCTGGTCGCCGGCCAGCAACTCCTTTTCTTCCGGCTCCTGGCTCGTCAGCGAAGACCCCGATGCCTGTGAGACTTGTGCAGCCGCAGCCCTCGTGGCTAGGTAACTCGGCATTTCGGTGCCTGCATAGCCTCTTTACTCTAGGGTCCTGAGTCCCTCGCTTCCGACTTGCCTTATCGGGTCCGCCCGAGACCTCTAAACTTTCCGTGTCCTCGGACACTTGTTTTAACTGTGCACTTGAAGTATTTTCCTAAGAGATTTGGTTTGTGCTTAGTACCCTGCCCTCATAAAGAGTACAGGGCTGTTGTGAATCTTAATAAATATCCTGTTTATTTTCATAACACTTGTGTGGTGTCCTTTCACTTGGTGTTCAAGGGGTACATGTGTGGTAAACAGCTGGCTTAACACGCCTTCTTGAGTCTTTAGCCTTAGACTGCTCGTATCCACGCTACTAGGATAGCTGGTCTATAGGTTGACTTACAACCAATCACCATAAGGGTCGTTTGGAACGATACATAGCGGTCGCTAGAATAGCGAACGCTGCATATCGGGCCAACTTCTCACAAGAGTTAGCATTCTTTCCTGCATTAACTCCTCATTATTGGATACATCCCCTTCAGGGGTTATGAACATCTCTCTAATAATATTTCTTTCCCTATCCGTCCTCGCCTTCCAAGCTAAAAGAGCCCCTGCTTTTTCCCCATATTCAAAGTGTTGCTTACAACTTGCCTCCCACCTTTCCCTGCTCTTATTTTCCAATTTCAGGCTGTAACTCAATCTAGCTTTATCCAGTTTTTTACTGCCTCGTCATCACAATATGTGTCTTGCTGTAGAGTCCTTTCCAAAAATCCCTATCTCCTCCTCCAAATTTTGTACTACAACTCGTTCCTCTTTGTTCTTATATGCAGCAAGATTTTGCAATACCCCTCTGATATAGGCCTTGTAAGTATCCCAAACAATGCTTATTGGTGCTGAATTGGCATTAATGATGAAAATTTCCGCAGTTTTTTCCTTCAAAGTGGAAGCAACTCTTGGATCTAATAGAAATGCTTTCTTCAAGGTCCATCTGCCAGATTTCCTTACAGCAATCACCACAGTGTAATACTGACCATACTATGGTCAGATATATGCCCGGGGGATATACACACGTCTTATTTTCCCTGCCCATTCTCTATCGTCCAAATTGTAATCAAGCCTGGAAAAATAATGGTACTTCTTACTATGGAAAGTGTAAGCCCTTTTACCATTCCTTAAATGTCTCCAGGCATCCACCATTCCTAAAGCATGTGTTTTAGTGCCTGTCCTGTTCTTGGTACTTGGGCCTGTGCCCCCCTCCTGCTCTTTGATCTATCGGCTATTGAGTCTAATAATGTATTGAAGTCTCCTCCTATTATTATGGGGGACGATTTCTCTACCAACCTCATATGCAGGTCCACTAAATATTGGGGGTTGTCCATATTTGGGCCGTAGAAACCAACACATATGAAATCTATACCTAAACATCTAAGCGTGACCATCACCCATCTTCCCGAGTCGTCAGTGCTAGATGTCATCAACTCCATCCCTAATCCTTTCCTCACTATTATGGCAACTCCTTTTGTATAGTCCAGTTGGTTGGATGAAACATAACTTTCTATCTAGTTATATTTAGAGAACACCCCTCTACTCTCATCTGCTGTAATATGAGTTTCTTGTATAATACATACTTGGGCTCTTGAAGCTTCCAAGTGTCCCAATACCTCAGGCAAAAAGCCCTGCATTCAGACCATCTGAAGGTGCTCAGCTAGTCAAAAAAGAAATTCTTGTGACCCCCCGACAAAACTCAAAGTGGTGATTATGTGCCTCTTCAAGTTAGTTGTGGTATATTTGCGGTTTTTATGAGACTCTGAGCCTGATTTGTTAGCCTCTTTTTTTTAAATTCTTTATCCCCTATCATATCATTTTAAGTGTGTATACAATTCCAGAAAGAGAGAAAAAAGGGTGTTTCTCAAAAATTAGCAAGCTTATCGTCTCGATGCCTCAACTCCCCTGATAGTATCTACTAGTCGATCAGCTTCCTCTTCTGTCCTTATATTGCTCATTTGGCTATTCCACATTACCCTTAACATGGCAGGGAATTTTAGTTGAGCCTTGGGTCCCAATTTATTCTGCTCACCCATTCTGTTGCCCAGCTCCCACTGTTTCTGGGCGGTTGAATGGCATATGTCTGATCTGATGTTGAACGGAGTATCTCGCATTGCATAAGGGCCATTTTTCAATGCAGATGACAAGATGACATCTTTTACCGCATTGGCTTAAGACGGTGAGGGTTCTTCTTAAAGGGATCTCTATGAACCCACTGTATTTCTGTATTCAGGTCGATGTCCGGTCTATCTTTCAAGACTGTCTCCGATAGTAATTTTATTATAAATTCTTTAAGATTTAGACCCTCTTCCGGCTCCCGGATATTTAAGATCCTCAGATTATTCCTTCTGGCATGATTTTCTAACCTCTCGAGGTCGTCTCTGAGGCTTTCGTTCTCTTTTGTCAAAGTCTCTACTTCCTTTCTATTCTTCATATCCTTCTTTATGGAGCAAACTTCCTCTTCAAGGTTACTGGTTCGAATGGCCACATCATCCAGTTTTTTAGCTAACGCTGAACATGATGCCTGTTTGTCTGCCTGATTGGCCTCAGAGACCTCAATCCGGCCTCGGGGCTCCCTTTTCAGCTCCACTAAGATTCCAACTAGTTTGGCCCCTGAATTTTCTGGCTGTGACAGCTGTGGCTCCACAGGTTCCATTCCTGATGATATCACTGATGACCCAGGAGCTACTTGTTCCACAACATCTCTAATCCTGCTGGTCTGCTCTTCCTCCCCCAAATCCTTCCCTTGTAGAATATTAAACCTATTCTGGGTTGTGATTTGGCATGTTAATAGCTCCATCATGAGGTTCTTTATTTCGTAGTTCCTCACTACCCACCAGGGACTCACCTGGATTGACCGGGTCCACCAAATCCTCCCCACTCTGTCCAGCCTGTCCATTGTCCCCTGAGGCCATTTCCTGTGATAATACCTTATAATAGGCTTTTAAGGAGGGAGTTATTTTGGCTAACAGGGGTGAGGTCTTTTTATTTCTCCCCCTTGGGCTCTTCCCCTGGTTCCCATGATTCTTCTTTAATTTCCCTACTTTTGTAGGTTTTGTAAGGAGCTTGCTGACAGGAAAATGTCCTTTTTTAGTAGAAAAGGGGGTGGTGATGATGAACAGAGTGCTCACTACAGTGATGATTCAATGTGCATGCAAGGTGTGAAGATTTGGCTATGCACCGATCGGGCCATAGCCGTGTGCAGGACTGTTTCGGAAACCTACTGTATACCAAGAGAGGGCCGCCGTAGACTTAGCCAATTACTGAGGCTGTACGGTGGGCACCAACACCACAACAACCTTGTTGGAGTGACCCCTGTATGCCAGAGGCAGGTCACTGTTGAAGTAGTTGTGTGGCCAACATGCCAGGACTCATGAGCATCTGCACAAAGGCCCCATATCCCTTGCTCATTGCACCATCAGGATTCAAGCAAGCCGGGCCGACGACGGCTGAAATGCCAGAAACCGGTCTCCGGAAGCTTGTTTCCTTCCCAGTATAAGAATTGGCTTGGTAGTTTGGTTTGCCCTGTTCCCCTCATGCACTGGGACAGGAACAGACTAATTTGCATGTAGCCAGGTTCTGAGCTGGGATGGTGCAGTGAGCTAAAAAACGGTGATGGATCAAGCCCTGATCTTTGGACTGGGTAAGAGTGGTCTGCTTAATTCAGACACTCTGTTCATCACCACCCCCTTTTCTGAATCATTTTTGTCCACCATAAGCGTGGAAGGGTATACTCAGATGTGAGTCCCTTGCTCATTGCACCATCAGGATTCAAGCAAGACGGGCCAAAGACGGCTGAAATGCCTGAAACTGTCCCCGGTAGCTTGTTTCCTTCCCAGTATAAGAATTGGCTTGGTAGTTTGGTCTGCCCTGTTCCCATGATGCACTGGGCCAGGGTCAGACTAATTTGCATATAGCCAAGTTCTGAGCTGGGATGGAGCCTTTTCTGAATCATCTTTGTTAGTAGAGGCACATTGACTTATCCCCTTAAGGCTATATGCAGCTCCTGGGGCACGAGTGCCCAAAGTGTACCTTGTAATCTGGTCTGTGCAGGCAGTCAGAGGCTCCCCCGCTTCTTACCTTCTGGAGGTAGAACAATCCCCTTCTCCTTGGAAGGCAGGGCTCCACTTACCCGGTCCCTCGTCTGATAGTGCCTGATCTGTGGGAGGTCCCTCCTCCGATGATCGAGTTATGGGGCAAACGCTGCGTTCAGGCTTGTGCTGCATCCGCTATGCTGTGTGCGCGCTGCTCTCACCCGGCGTACTGCCGCAGCAGCCTCACCACGTCAGCTCTGACACGCCCGAACCGGACGGTCTTGAAGGTCCCGGTAGCTCAATCATTGAGGAAGCCTCACAACGTATGTTTTCTTATTCCTTGCTGCGCCTTAGAAAACGCTGTTCATAGGTGATATTCAGAGGCAGGCTACATATGTAGAGGCAGGCTTCATAATTCCGGGGATTGGGGGGGGGGTTTGGGACCAGACAAAATCAGCATAGGTCGAACTAACCCTATATCCCCTTTCCGGTGGTCCGCAACCGTTTACCTCGCGGCCGCCATGTCCCCCCTGCGGTCCAGTAATTTGCAGCTTGACACATATTTAGAGATTTGGATGCTATGCATTATACAGTCCCCTAGTTGTTGAAAATGGAATTGTATGAGAGAATTGCGTTAAGGAAAAAAAATAGCATAATGAGTGGAACCCCAATTGAATCTTTAATCAGACCAAATCGTAATGATGACCCTCACCCCTAAAAATGTTACCATTTGGTTACCGGTTTAAACTGTGGTGTAATATAGTGCTAGCGCTTCAAATCACAAGGGGCCCTTTCGCCCAGGTCTTCTGTATGTTGGACAGT
This sequence comes from Lissotriton vulgaris, assembly GCF_964263255.1. NCBI lineage: Eukaryota > Metazoa > Chordata > Amphibia > Caudata > Salamandridae > Lissotriton > Lissotriton vulgaris. The sequence goes on along the minus strand of NC_141698.1, from coordinate 196,816,640 downwards.
AGCTTGAATTTAATGTACAAGTTACTTACCTTCGGTAATGATATATCTGTAAGAAACAGTAGTTAGTGTTATATTCCTTACCTTAGAATATCCCCACGCGTCAGACTGGATCCGGAAAGTTTGTCAGCGTGTCGCTAGGCGTCGTCTGCGGCTCCGCGTCCATAATCGGCGTCGTGATCGCCGGGATGACGTCGGAGTACTTAGACGCCGCCCTCGCGCGCTGACGCCAGTTCTGTACATAGCATTCCGCACCAGGAACCCAGAGCCATGATCGAAACCGACACTGGTGCCATGAAACTAGGTTCCTGAAAGGGATGTCCTTAACCCTAGATATCGGTTCGCAGAACGGGGAGGATGGGTGGGGCGGTAAGGAATCTAACACTAACTACTGTTTCTTACAGATATATCGTTACCGAAGGGAAGTAACTTGTGCATCTGACAGAAACAGCTTAGAATAGATACCCCAGCAATACCAACCCCGGTGGTGGGTCTGCGAACCAAGATCACACCAGAAAGTCCTGGAGAACAGAATGGTCGAAAAAGTCATCTCTCCAGACTTGGCTGTCCAAGTAGTAGTGTCCAGCAAACGTGTGCAGCGAGGCCCACGTAGCTGCCTGGCAGATGTCCTGCAAGGGGAATCCCAGACCCATGGCAGTAGTAGCCGCCGTGGCGCGAGTGGAATGGGCGTGCAGCCCAACAGGAGGCTCCTTTTTCGCCAAGTAGTAGCAAACCTTGATGCACAAGACGACCCACCGATAAATGGTCCGCTTGTGCACCGCCCGTCCCTTCATTGCGCCGACGTAACCAACAAAGAGTGGGTGGTCTACCCGGAACTGGCGTGTGCGATCTAGATAGAAGGAGAGCCACGTTTTGGGTCCAGACGGTGGAGCCTCTCTTCCTCTTTCGAGGGATGCGGAGGCAGAAAGAAGATGGGCAAGGCGATGGACTGCCAGATATGAAAGGCTGTGACCACCTTGGGCAGGACAGAAAGACGAATCCTCAAAACAACATTGTCCCGATGGACAGAGAGGAAAGGAGGCTTAGAAGATAGAACCTGGAGTTCACTCACTCTCCTGGCAGAGGTGATGGCAACCAGGAATGCAGTTTTAAGAGTCAGAAGACGAAGAGGACAGTTATGAAGTGGCTCAAATGGAGCGCACATCAGATAAGTCTGTACAAGGTTCAAGTCCCACTGAGGCATCACGAAGGGAACAGGAGGAAATATCTGTGTGATGCCTTTCAGGAATATATTTACAACAGGGGACTTGAAATGAGGAGGCTGATCAGGAAGCCTTAACAATGCTGAAATGGCAGAGAGGTAACCTTTGATGGTACCCAGAGCAGAGCCCTGCTGGGCAAGAGAAAGAAGGAAGAGGAAAACTTCTGAAAGGGGGGCAGAGAGTGGATCCACACCCTTTGCTGTGCACCATGCCACAAATATGTTCCACCTGCAGGCGTATACCGTTTTTGTGGAGGGAAGCCTGGCTGCCAGAATCACATCACAGACTTCAGGAGGCAAGTCAAATGGCCTTAACTGCCGCCGCTCAATCTCCACGCATGTAGGTGGAGACTGGACAGGTTGGGTTGGAGGACCGTCCCCTGCTGCTGCGACAGAAGGTCCTTCTGAAGAGGCAGACAAATCGGGGGATCGACTGACATGCTGAGTAGCTTGGGATACCAGTATCTTCGTGCCCAGTCCGGAGCCACAAGGATGACTTGGGCCCAGTCTCGCCTGATCTTCAGCACTCTGGGCAGAAGTGGTATAGGCCGAAAGGAGTACAACAGACCGCAGCTCCACTCGTGACGAAAAGCGTCGCAGAGCGAGTGCCGCCTTGGAAATTCCAACGTGCAGAACTGATGACATTGCGTGTTCTCTTCGGTGGCGAATAGATCTAAACAAGGCTCTCCCCACTGTTGAAAGAGACCTTGTGCCACTTCCTCATTCAGACGCCATTCGTGATCCATCATGCACCGGCGGCTGAGTTCGTCCGCTCTGGCATTCAGGGAACCTGCCAGGTGTTGAACCACCAGGGTGACGCCCTGGTGTTCCAGCCATGTCCAGAGGCGCAGAGCCTCCTGACAAAGGGTCCATGACCCCACCCGGCCCTGTTTGTTGCAGTACCACATGGCGATGGTGTTGTCCGTGAACACTTGCACTACACTCCCCCGGACAGAGGGGAGGAATGCCTTCAGTGCAAGCCGTATCGCCCGAAGCTCCAGAAGGTTGATGTGGGGCTGGAACTCCGCCGGAGACCAGAGGCCTCTGATCTCCGCCGCTCCTATGTGGCCCCCATAGCCCAGGAGGGACGCTTCCGTCACAACTACGTGCTCCGGTTGGGGTAGGGAGAGGGATCTGCCACTGACCCAATCGCGGTCCGTGAGCCACCACTGCAACTGTCTTGCAGTGCCCTCGGAGATCAAGACATGGTCGGACAAGTTGCCCTGATGCTGGGCCCACTGAAACTTCAAGTCCCACTGCAGAGCCCGCATCCGCCACCTGGCGTGATGCACCAGAAGGATGCAGGAGGCCATCAGCCGCAGAAGCCGCAGCGTCAACCTGACCGAGACCCGGTATAAAGGCTGAAATCGGAATCAGAGCCTGAATATCCCGAACCCGCTGTTCGGGAGGATAAACCCGAAACTGAGCTGAGTCTAGAACCGCTCCGATGAAGAGGAGCTTCTGAGAGGGACACAGGTGTGACTTCGGCACATTGATGGAGAACCCCAGCAGGTGCAGGAGGTCGGCCGTAGTCTGGAGGTGGCTGACGACTGTCTGGGGCGAGCCCACCTTCAACAACCAGTCGTCGAGGTAGGGGAAGACTGAAACCCCTAACCAGCGCAGATGAGCTGCGACCACCGCCATCACTTTCGTGAACACCCGTGGGGCACTGGTAAGGCCAAAGAGGAGCACGGTAAACAAAGTGCTCGTGGCCTACCATGAACCGCAGGTAACGCCGGTGGGCCGGCAGGACAGGGATGTGAAAATAAGCGTCCTGCAAGTCCAGCGCTACCATCCAGTCTCCAGGGTCTAGGGCAGCTAATACCTGAGCCAACGTCAGCATCTTGAACTTTTCCTTCCGGAGGAAGCCGTTGACGTTCCGTAGGTCCAAGATAGGGCGTAGGCCCCCTTTGCCCTTCTTGGGTACCAGAAAGTAGTGGGAGTAGCAACCACGTCCTACTTCTGGCCCAGGAACGCGCTCGATGGCCCCCTTGGCCAAGAGGGCCGTAACTTCCTCCTGCAGAAGTGTCAAGTGATCCCCCGACACGCGGTGGCACTGCGGTGGCATGGCTGGAGGGGACGCCTCGAAGGGGAGGGAGTAGCTCCTTCGGATGATTTGCAGCACCCACCTGTCCGATGTGACAGTGCGCCAGAGGTGGTGGTGATGGCGAACCCTGCCCCCCACCGGCGTCACATGGGCCTGAAAGCACGGACTAGGGGGGTTTTGAGGCGGATGCTGCAGGGGTAGGTGTGGACTGGCTGATACCGTGGACCCCGACCACCGCTACAGCGGTTCCCACGTCCGCCACCGCGTTGGATGTTAGTCTGCGGTGCGTGGCTCGTGGCACTTGTGAGGGCGCCCCTTCCTTGGCCACGAAAAGAGCAAAAGGCACCCGTTTGCTGGCACGGGGCTGAGAGGCCCAAGGACTTGGCCGTAGCCCTGGAGTCCTTAAAGCGCTCAAGCGCATGGTCAGCCTTGTCGCCAAAGAGGCAACAGCCATCGAACGGCATGTCCATAAGTGTGTTTTGGACATCAGCCGAGAAATTGGCGGACCTCAACCAGGCGTGACGACTAATCACCACCGTCGTTGCCAATGCTCTGCCCAGAGAGTCGGTAGAGTCCAGCCCACACCGGATGGAATACCGTGCCGCATCCCGGCCCTCCACCAGGGCTTGGCCGAGTTTAGCCCGTACCACCAACGGGCATTCTGGCAGCACGGCCGCGACCGTGTCCTACAGAGAGTGGGTGTAGCGGCCCAAGAGGCATGCGGTTTTAACTGACCGCAATCCCAAACTTAGGGAGGAGAATATCTTCTTCCCGTAATTCTCGTACCTCTTTGATTGCCCTTCGGGGGGAGCCGACGAGAATGCGGTCTGGGAATTGGAGGCCTGGATAACCAGGCTCTCAGGGGTGGGGTGGGTAGACAGAAAGCAAGGGTCACCCGGAGCCAGGCGGTGGCGTCTGGCCACGTTCCTATCCACAGGCTGCCCTGTAGCGGGCCTGGACCAAGTTCCCAAAAGAACGTCTAACAAGGCCTCATTAAACGGCAGCAGAGGCTCGGCCGAGCTTGAATGCGGGTTAAGGACCTCAGTGAGGAGGTTAGTCCTCACGGCTGCGATGGGGAGCTTAAGGCCCAAGGCCTTGGCCGCCCTCATCAGCACCACGCTGTAAGCTCCATAGCCACGCTAGGAGGGAAGACAAAACCAGTGTTGGGCGTAGTGTCCAGACCAATGGCCTCCCCAAGCTCTCCTGTCCAGTCCGCAGAAGACTGACACTCACGTGCCAGAGGGTCCTCAGACCCCTCCCAATCCTCCTCATCACCCACTGACTGGTACTCTGGCTCAAAAGATGGGGCCGGGTCATTGAAATAAAAATCTCCCAGCGGCGTCTGATACGGCGCCGCACCGGCGCCGGACCGAATCGATGGCAGGGCCAGGGATGACGTTGTCCAGGGACAGCGCCGGGGGAGACACCCGTGGGGCCGGCGAGGTGAGGTCGACCGGCGGCGACCCTGATCCGGAACCGGCCCCAGTGGGGCCCTGCGGCGTCGGGACCGAAGTCGCCGACGGCACCGGGGCCGAAGCACCCGACAGCGCCGAAGCACCCGGCCAGCGTGGGGACCCAGTCCCAAGCGGCTCCGACTGGGTAGCGAGCGACTTCATGGCCATGAGGAAGTCGGCAATCTCCCCCGGCTTCGCGTCATGCCCAGGGACCGGCGGGTGTGGGACCGGCGGTGAGACGTGCGGCTCCAGCGGAGACGTGCGGCTCCAGCGGAGCCGCGTGGGCGGTTTCGCCTGTACCACCGGCCGCATCGCGCGAGCGTCGGGGGGAGTCAGAAGAGCGATGGTGCCTCTTCGACTTCTTGTGCCTCTTACCTGAGGACTTCGAGCCCGAAGACCGGTGACGACTCCCGGAACTGTGTTGGCTCCGGCCCTGCGACCGGTCCCTCGACCTCCTTTCGGACCGGGACCTCGAGCGGGGCAGACGGCCGAAGCTCGAGTCCCTTACGGGACCGCTCCAGTCTAGCCTTAGACGTCAGGACCCGGCAGTCGGAGCAGGACTTGTTGTCGTGGTCCAGGCACAAACAGTGCAGGCACCGGCCATGGGGGTCGGTAACCGACATCAGTTGGTTGCAGTCGGCGCAGGGCTTGAACTCGGGCATCCCTACCGGCACCGTCTGAGTCGATAGACTTCGAAAAATGGATCAAAAAGGATCTCAAAAGGTTAGTCAAAAAGTGACTTGGGTACAACTTTTTCCAGATCTGCGCTAGCTGGCGCGGAAAAAAGAACTGACGTCAGCACGCGGAGGCGGCTTCTAAGTACTCCGACAACGTAATCACGGCGCCCACGAGGGACGCGAAGTTGCGGACGACGCCTACTGAAGCGCATGGGTACTGCTAAGCAAAAAAATTCCGAATCCAGTCTGACGCCTGGGGATATTCTAAGGTAAGGAATCTATCACTAACGTGTGTCTTTCAGATACATAGATCAAGATCAATCATTTATGATCACAGATGAAACCAGTGGCACATCTAAATAAAACTTAGGTATAGAAAGGTTTTGTTAATTAGACCCTTAGTCTTTATTCAGACGCTGTAGTAAAAAGTCTGCGTGGGTGAGTAGAGAGACTTTTTAAAGCAAGGCCATTAAGGCCAAAAATGAACAAAGAGTTTAGACAGATATTACTATTTAAAATATCTTCACCACTGACCGGGCCTTTTCATGAAGACCCAACATTTCACATATCTTGAATTATAATCCATTCAATATAAGTGTATTTACCTGACAAAGCTAGAGAGAAGGTACCACATAATCTGAAGAATTCCTTGACTGTTTGAAGCCTTTTCAGAAAGAATATCTCTTCCAGCACTTGACGGTGGTTATCATCATCAAAGAAATTAACTTGTGTGCTGCGCGCTTCACGGATTATGTCAATCTTCCGCCATGCCAATGGGATCTCCATTTTGTTTAACTGTAAATATGAAAATATTATTTACACATTTACAATAGGATGTAATTGTTTTTTACAATCTGATATACTATGAAGTAAAACAATACCTTTTCAATCAACAACCCAAATGCAGTTTCGACTTGGGCAAACATCCCATCAAATGCAACTAAAAGCATCTGGCCAGCTGACATTTTAGGTGTTTCATCACCAGAACCATTTCTTGGCTGAATTAGGTCACCATACTGTGTATGCAGCATCCTAAAAAGTAAATATAAGGTAATTAAAATACAGCAGATAATTACCTTCCATTATTTTAAGGCATAAAAAATGTGGTCAACAGGCATCAGGGTGTTACTTGTGATTACAATGTCTGTAGTTGATACAGTAGATTCCTTATCTTTATATTTCCATGTAAGAGAGAAATAGAAACAATCGTATGAACAGAAAAAGCGTGTGTGGGGGTTTTCCCAGCAGTAGAAGTATCAATATCATAGGTGTACAGGAGGCCCAGCCACACCATATACTACTTATGCCATCTACAACTGTTATAGGGTAGAAAACCTAAAAGCATGTCTGGCAGAAGGATGGAGGACAACAAGGAATCTACAGTATGATATAGTATAAATAAGAAACACTGCTATCAAAGGGTAAGCAAAATCTTCTAATGACTAAGTAACTCCCTATAATTAATACATGTTTATACGTCACACCAAGTAAACAACTATGCTAATGCTATGCACCTCTTTAAGTACCTCAAATCCATGTAGTGGAATAATTGATACTGTAAAATTCACTAGAATCTACAAACTTAGGTCCCCTAATTTAGGTGCCAAAGTTACTTAGCTTCTGTAACGCTATTTCTAGTGGATGCAAAACCTTCCCACAGATCCCACACCTTACGAATATCCTACCAACTATCAGACTGAAAACTTTCCCCTGGATATAACTCTCCAGCACCGCCAGGTAGCACTATGCCCTTTCAGCCACTCCTCTGCCTGATAGACATGATTACATTGCACTATATCAGGTGCTAACTAGCGGGCTGGCATAATTTGCTGGTACTTTGCCTGCACTCCATTGAAGAGTTTGGTGATAAATTTGCAGAAAGAGAAAGTGAAAGCCATTAATATGATACTTGAAAGTGGGTGGTGGGTATACCTTTCTGCAGATTCCCAATTTATGAATGAGTTTATAAATAATATATCGCAGGGAGGTGGGACTGAGTAGTGCAATTTCACCCAGAAAGTCAAGCAACACAAACCATGCTATCAGTTGTGTGTGGTTTGGTTGTGAGGCAATAACGTTTAGCAAAAGTGTACAAAGTTGATTGTATGGCTGCTCGGCAGATGTCTGGCACTAGAGTGCCTTTTTCGAGAGCAGTGGAAGTAACTATGGCCCTAGTGAAGTTGGCAGGGAAATGGAGATTCTTATTAGCAATATGGTTGCAGATCTTGATAGAGAGGGTAACCCAACATAAAATGAGAATGTGTTTACAGCCTTGTGCACCTTTGCTCTCGTAAAGACCCAAAGATCTGATCATCCACACGGTCCTGTAGATGTAAGTAGGACAGTGCACAGCTGGCTCCTGTCTAACCAACTGCTTTTCCTCAGTGGTTGGATGAGGAGGAGGGCAGATATCCGGAATAGGAATACACTGGCCCATATGAAAGTCAGATATCACTATGGGCAAGAACAAGGGGCAGGTGCAGAGGAACAACATATCTGGATACAAAAACTCAGGGAAAGGTGAACGGTGAGGTCCTGAAGTTCTTTGGACCTAAAAGATTAATTGCTACCACTAATACGGTCTTCAAAGTGAGAAGTTGGACTGGGAAACTGAGCACCGGCTTGAATGGAGATGCCATTAAGCAAGTCAACACAAGATAAATATCCCACCGAGGAACAATAAATGAAAGACAGGATTTGCAAGGGTTTAGGCCTTCTGACTCAGTTATTTGCTTTTTCCAATGACCGGCTTAAATGGATTTTGTAGAGGCTTTCCTGGCAGTAAAGCTGATATCCGCCACCTCATGAGACAGGTAACATCAATCTATTTGGCAGTGCACATGAGCAGCTACAGTATTTGGGGATTGGAATGGTGGTCTTGACCATCCTGTTTTGAGAGTAGCTCCATTCCATCAGGGAGAGGAAGAGGCGGCCAAATGTAGAGTGCCACCTCATCGGTGCATCCAATTCTCCTTGCTTAATCAAGTGCAATCAACTGTGCTTGATCCAACCGCACTTTTGGTAGACCTTGCGACAGAAGAAGAATCAGTGAAACCATGTATAGAAAGCTAGAGACCACATGACATGCTGAACATAAAGGTATCCCAGAGGGACTCATTCACTCGGGCGTGTATTGAACAAATCTGAGGACACCTCCTGTTCTGGTCCACAGTGAGGAGATAAATAAGTCACTTACTTTCGGTAACACCTTAACTTTTAGAGACCCTGTCTAGCTGTGGATTCCTAGCCTTAGAATATTCCCCAAGCATCAGGCTAGATCTGGAAATTTTTTAGCAATCATCTTGCGTGCCACTAGGTAGTGTGGTCAGCTCCATGTGGCATCATCCACGCTGACAGGGATGTGTGCAGGGCCTATATAGGCACTACTTCAGCACACTGATCTCAGTTCTTGACTGTTTTTCTGCACCAGAACCATGGAGCCAAGCTGAGGGGAAATTACTAATATGCCAGAAGTGAGGTCCTGAAGGATCTCAATGCGAGAGAACAGTTCACAGACCAGGGAGGATCGGTAAGGAGTCCAAAGTTAAACAGAGTCTCTGCCAGATAAGGCTTTACCAAAGGTGAGTAACTTGTCCATCTGATAGAGACTACTAGACTCAGATTCCATACCTTAGTATAGACACCAAAGCAATCTCTAATCAGAGGTGGGTCTAAGGAATGTCTTAGACTAGTCTGGAGGAACAAACTGTCCTTGCTTGACCTGACTGTTGAGGCAGTAGTGTTTGGCAAACAATGTACAGTGATGCACTGTAGCTGCCAGACAGATGTCCAGGTCTGGGACTCCTATCTAATGCAGTAGTCGCAGCTGTTTCTCTAGTGGCGTGAGCTCTTAAACCAACAGAGGATTGTGTCATGCCCACTGCGTAGCACATCTTAATGCCAAGGATGATCCATCGAGAGATAGTTCTCTTTTGAATTGCCTTCCCTTTCTTTGCCACTGCAAATCCAACAAAGAGTTAATCGTCCACCGGAATTCTTTGGCACGATCAATATAGAACAATAATGCTCTTTTTGGATCCAGACGGTGGAGTCTCTCCTCTTCTTCAGAAGGTTAAGGGGAGGGGGTGGGCCCTTAGGCAGGGTGATGTTTTGCCAAACGTGAAAAGGTGTGACCACCTTGGGGAGAAAGAATACCTGGGTTGTAAGAAACAGCTTGTCTGGGAAGAATGAAGTGTAAGGAGGGTCAAACTAAAGTGCTTGCAATTGGCGAACTCTCCTGGAAGATGTTATCACAACAAAGAAGAACATTTTTTTTTAGTGTTATGAGCTGAAGAGGACAGCTGTGCATTGGCTCAACACATGCGGATGATCAGAACTAAATAAAAAACCCACTGGGGCATAATGAAGGGCGGGGAAAAAAAACGTGCTAATAACCTTTAAATAATCTAGTCATAGCAGGGAAGTTAAACAGGCAAAGTTGATAAAGCAGCCGTAGAAAGACAGAAGTGAATGGCGGACAGATATCCTTTTACTGTGCCCGAAACAAAGCCTTGCCGGGCCAGGGATAGAACAAAAAGGAGAACTTCCCATAAAGGTGCTGACACAGGATCAGCTGATTTGGATATATACACCAAGCCACAAACATGTTCCACCGGAAGACGTGGATGGTTTTGGGAGAAGAATGCCTGGCTGCTCGAATAACCTCAGATATCTCGGGAGGGAGATCAAACACCCTCCAATGTTACCCGTCAAACTCCACGCAGGAAGGTGGAGTGTGGACAGGTTCGGGTGCAAAACTATGACCTCGTGCTGCGACAGAAGATCCTCCCGAATGGGCAGCCTGACTGGAGGACAGATATTCAGGAATTCAGGATACCTTACACTCAGTGCCCAGTATAGCGCCTCAAAGATGACTTGAGCCTGGTTCTTCTTGAGGACTCTGGACAGGAGTGGTATCGATAGACAGGCATATAGGAGCTCTGAGCTCCACTCATGACAAAATTCATCTCTAAACAAGTGCAGCCTTAGAAACTCTAGCGCTCAGAATTGCTGACATTGCTCGCTCTTGGCAGTGTTGAAGAGATCTAGCCAAGACTCTCCCCAATCTTTGAAAAGTTCTTGCACTACCTCCAGATGAAGACGCCATTCATAATCCACTAGGCATTGACAGCAGAGTTTGTCTGTACCAATGTTCAGAGAGGCCGCAAGATGTTGAACAACTAAGATTATGTCCTGATGTTGCAGCCATGTCCAGAGACGTAAAGCCTCTTGACAAGTGTACCCAACCTCACCCAGCCCTCCTTGCAGAATACCACATGGCGGTTGAAACGAAATGCTTTTTTCTGGATGGTCACCCCCAAATTGTTCGACAGATAGTGCAGGCTTTTTGACTCAGAGTGAACCTGAGGCCTGCTAATCAGAACCCAGTGACAGTGCCCTGACCCTAAAGTGTATGTTGAATTGGTTGCACCCAATTGGAAATGGCTAATTTACTTGTATGTTTCTAATGTATGGCACCCTGCAAGATAGAAGGGTAACCCAGGGCTTGCAGCACTGGTGTGCCACCTTGCAACACCCTCCCGAAGTAAAACGTGTGCCCCAGTCTGCCACTGCATACTGGTAGAGCAGTCATATACTGCTAGCCCTACTTTGTCATTTAAAGCAATGGCAAAGGCACCACTTCCCCTGTGCATATGGGTAAGCCAACCCCTCGAGCACGCCTATCGAGTCCTAAGGCAAAGTGAGGCATATGACACAGGCAGGACATGTCCAATACATCTCCTGACAGTAAACATGCAAAACTACTATTTTTACAGTGTAAAGACTTGTTAGTCCAATTGCCAAGTACAGGATTACACACTGACACCCTCCGCTGCGGTGCAATCAATGTGGGCACTCCAAGTTATCAAACATGTCATTATATTAAGCCCAACTTCTATCTCAAGTCAAATTAATGTAAGTTGTTTCAGTGTGCAGCTTTAGCAAAGCTGTCACTTTGTTCCCTTTAAAACTCCTGAGCCCTCCTGGGCACACATGGAGCCTGTTCCACGAGAGAGCGTTCTGCCCTCCTGTAGGGACATGACAACTCCTCTCAGGAAGGAGAACAATGAGGGATTGCATGTCAGGGAGGTGTTACCTCCCTCCTGCAGGAAGCCGCTTATGTGTTTGTCCCAAAAGGCAGTCTTTGAAGGAGAAGCCACGTTTGAAGTGCAAATGTGCCACACTAGGGAGGATAGAACTGCTTGAGGACGACTCCTTCTGTGAAGCTAACTATTCTTGAGGACATTGCTGGTCTCCCTCACGAGCTCCCTGATGGAGTTGTTCGCCCCAAGTACTTCGAACCGCCTGTAATGACACTTGCCCACATTTTTATTGAAGATTACAAGTGTCAAAATCGATAACTTTGCCAAGGTTTGTTTGCAGTAGAGTGAAATTGCTTTATTTTTGATTGCTTGTAAAATCTATATCTCCTGAACCTTCTAGTGGATCTTCTAGGGTCTAAAATCTTATAAAAATACAAAATATGTTTATACATTTGTGTCAAATTTCTGGAGTGTTGTGTCAATTTCTTCTTTAATTGCTTAGGTGCCTTTAAATGCTTTACATTTGTTCCGTAGTGTATGCCACAGCCACCCAGGGTTGTACTGAGGGTTTGACAAAAGAAACCCAAGGGTCCTAAAGGGGTCGGTAAGTATTACATGCGGAGGTCACACAACCACATCATATAATACACCCCATTTCCTCACAGCAGTGGTGTTGCCCGTGAACACCTGAAGTAGCCTTCCCTTGATGAAAGAAAGAAGGGCTTTTAATGCCAGTTGGATCGCTCTCAGCTGAATCAGACTGATGTTGAGCAGAGACTTTGCCGGAAAGAAGAGGCCTCCGTTCTCAACCTATACTAGGTGGGAGCCCCATCCCAGAAGTGACGCATCTGTGTGAGCTAGCAGTGGGGAAGAGAAGCATGTTTGTGGGGGCAGGCTGGACAATACCAGTCAGACAGCAAACTAAAAGACTATAAGGGTTAAGGGGGTACCTCTCAGGTACCCTCTGGCTGCATGTGTGAATAAATCCATCATTGGAATCAGTTAGAAGTTATTAATATGAGATGTTTGCTATCAAACACCTTTGGTTTCAGTGAAGCCATTGTGGAGCTGGGGAAATCATAATCACCAGTGCCCAATACATATACTTAAGGAATCGACTTGGACATCACAGGGACATACCTGCTCACGTGGATATGTCCACACATGTAATATAATGCACCCTGCCTTAGGGCTGTAAGGCATGCTCTAGGGGTGACTTGCATATACTACATGCAGTGTCTGCAGGATCGGCAATGTTGTGTTTTTACTTGTCAGCACCATTTCACGTAGCCTACAACAACGTCTGCATGAGATGGTGAGGGGTCCCTTAGGGTAGCACAATACATGCTGCAGCCCTTAGGGACCCTCTTTATTACCCATGCCCTACGTACCAGTGGTAACATTTACTAGGAGCTTACAGGGGTGCTAAAGGTCTTGCCAACTGGGTAACAATTGCAGCGTTTTAGGGAAAGAGATCTGGCACTGGAGACGTTGACAGCAGGAATTCAGTGCACTTCAGAAAATGAGACTACTAACCTTTCCCATGAGAGTCTTCATCATAAGTGAAAAAAACCTGGAAAGGCCATCTGCATTGGCATGGTCAGTCTCAGGTCTATGCTCCACTGTAGGGTCCATTTCCTGTGGGAGATGGACCACCTCAACAGTTTGGGGGTTTCATCTTTCATTTGCTTCAGCAATCTGTGGTCAGTTTGAAGAAGTAAGTGAGTACCAAACAGGTAGGATCTCAACTTCTTCATGGACCAAGCCGCAGCAAAGGCTTTCCTCTCAATGGCACTCAACGCTGCCCTTTGGGGAGTAACCTCCTGCTAATGAAAGCAACAGGCTGATCAAGGCCATCTTTGTTGATCTGGGATAGGACCGCTCCTATTCCATGCTTAGAGCAATCAGTCTGCACTATGAACTGCTTAGAATAATCTGGAGCTTTTAGAAAGAGTGATACACTCATTGCTTCCATCAGTGTCTCAAAAGCCTTTTGACAGCTCACTGTCCACCTCCTTTGGCAATTTCTTGGAGGTCAGCTCTGTGAGCAGTGCAACAATGGTACATTACCCCATCACAAACCTTCTGTAGTACCCAGTCAAGTAAAGGAATGCCCTGAACTTGAATCTGGGCAGGCAGAGCTACTCAGTCAACAAATGTCTGGATCTTGGATAGTAAGGGTTGAACTTGGCCTTCACCTACAAAGTGGCCCAAGTATACAACAGAGCCTTGCCCTATCTGGCACTTGCTTGCCCTGATAATGAGGCCTCCACACTACAAAGCCTTAAGGACCTTTCCAAGGTGGATCAGGTGATCCTGTCAAGTGTAGCTAAAGACGGGAATATCTAGATATGCTGCACTGAAAGACTTCAACCCAGCAAAGACTTTATTCCCAACCATTGGAAGGTGGCAGGGGTATTCTTTTGTCCAAATGGCATTGCTGTGAATTGATAATGTCTGGGCTCAAGGATGATGATTTTTCTTTTGCTGCTGGGATCAGACCAATCTGCCAGTACACCGATGTCAAATCAAAAGTACCGAGAAACTTGGCTGTCCCTTGCCTGTCAATAAATTCATTATCCAATGGGATAGGGTGCGCATATGCCTTAGTGAGAGCATTGAAACCTCTATCATCCACACAAAACCTCAGCTCTGGTTAAGCACCTTTGAATTGAGACTTGGGTATTAAGACCACTTGGCTAGCCCCGGGACTTTCAGAGGGTTCAATCACCCATAGCTTCAGCCGGTTGCTCACTTGAGCTCTGATGCTTTCCATTACTTGGTAGACTGTCTGTTTGCTTTTTGACAGGCAGGCTGTCACCAGTGTCCATAACATGGGTAAACCAGATAGTCTGATATGGGGTGAATGAAAAGAACCCAGCCTACTGCTCCAGGACTTGCCTGCAGTCTGCTTGCTGTTGGGCAGAGAGGGTGTCTGAGGCGACAACTCCATCAACTGACCCATCTTTAGAGCTGTGGGAGAGAAGGTCAGGGAGAGGCTCACTCTATTATTTCTAATTCTCATTTGTGACCATCAGCATGGCCACATCAGTCCTGTCATGGAAAGGCCACTGGAGTCAAGCTATCCTGGCTGATGACAGCTGATAGCCAGAAACAAGCATCCTAGGATGCTTGATTCCGGTCCAGGGAAGACATGGCTTGGTAGTTCGGGCTGGACTGTCCCCATGAGGCACAGGGTCAAGGTTGATTTGCATATGGCCATGTCTGAACTGGTGTGATGTGGAGTGCAAAAAAACAATGGATTTAGGCCCAGATCTCTTTACTGGGGTGAATGTATGACATTGTTCTGCATTCTGTCCATCAACTGTTGTTTTTGCATTTGTCACCCCGAGTGGGACGGGTATGCTCAGACGTGAGTCCCGTGCTCTCCACACCACTGGAGTCAAGTTATCCTGGCTGATGACGGCTGATAGCCAGAAACCGGTCCTCGGAAGCTTGTTTCTGGTCCAGGGAAGACATGGCTTGGCAGTTCGGGCTGGACTGTTCCCATGAGGCACAGGGTCAAGGCTGATTTGCATATGGCCATGTCTGAACTGGGGTGGTGTGGAGTGCAAAAAAAAAAAACGATGGATTTAGGCCCATATCTCTGTACTGGGTTTAATGTATGACTTTGTTCTGCATTCGGTCCATCAACTGTTTTTGCATGGAAAGGCTTTAGGCGGTTCACATGGATGACCCAGTGAGGGCTCCGGCTAGTGCCTTGGCCAACTAAGTTGGTGACCTCACCTTTCCTTTTAATGATATGGTAGGGACCACTCCATTTGTCATTGAGGGCCCTGGGAGCAACAGGCTCCAGTGCCCATATCTTCTGCCCTGGTTGAAACTCCTTCACCGGGCTGGGGTGGCGCCTATAAAGGATCTCCGCACATCTATTCTGGAGCGGAGCTGGACGACCCCGCGCGGAGCTGGACAATGCCACCTACCGCCGTGCAGGGCTACTGCTCACAAAAAATATCCGGATCCAGTTTGACGGCCGGGGATAATTCTAAGGTATGGAGGCATCCAACCCCACTAGCATTCTGTAGGTCTAAATAACGTCTTGCATCGGTGTAATGAAGGAGGAGTAAGTTGTCCACCTCTTCACAATAGCGACATTGTTGGGAACATTTTGGATCCCCCGGCCTGTGTCTGAATCCGAGTCAAACAGGGCCTCCGAACCTCTGATAGTACAGATGTCAAAAAGGAGGGTAGGAAAGGATTTTAGTCTAGTTGGTTGCGCCTTGGTGATTTTGTGGAACGATATCAGCCTCCAGTGGGTTAACTTTGGTTCGCGCTTGGAGAGGGGTGTTAGGATCAGATCCGGCACAATGTCACTAGTATGGGCTTAAGCATGTATGGGACTGGTGAGGGCAGAAGTCTGGACCAGCCCCTGAAGGGAGCTGAAAGCAGGCTTGGTGGCATCAGTTGGTGCTGGGGTTGGGCCTGCCAGGCAAAGTGCGACTGGGGGCCCCTGTGGTTTTGTAGGGCTTGAAGGTGCTCCAGAGGGAGCAGGTAAAGTCTTGAAAATTTGAAGTGTGACCTTTTTGAAGTGCTTCTGCTCCGAGGACAACAGCAACCCGGGAAATTAAGAATTCGTCAAGATCAGCCACTGAATGGTCCTTTAAGTATTAGGACGCCAGGGAAGAAGGGTCCTAACGAGTACCGGCGGCATAGCTTCTTGCCAGATTGGCAAGAGGGGGTGAAATCCTTCTTGCACTTGTGATGCACTTTGGACTTTGACTTACCTAACGACTCCGAGCAGGAACAAGATCTGGTAAAAGATCACCCCCTGATATCTGGCAGGGCATAGTAACCTGTGTCCAGGTGAAATCAATATGTATTCAATCGACATAAATACAGGTAACTAAGGACCTATCATAGCAAAGCTTTGCCTTTCCTTCCTTAAGTATTTCACTTTGGGAGTGGCAGTTACAATTTAGCACCTTTTTAATGCGCATTGGAGCAAAAATGACGGAGCCTTTAACCAGAAATATCCCTGTATTATGATGGGTACACTGGCCTAAATCTTCCATCTCCCCCTTATCACTGGACAACCCAATGCAGACATTCTTCCTAAGGCCCTATACCAAAAACCCTTTGGAGACCTTCTATTACTTAGCTGAATCTACCATAATCTTTGATTCAATCCTCAATAATTGCCGCGAGAATGTCTGAGGGATGAAACATGTTGTCAGTATAGATGTTGGATTATCAAGTGTCTACTATTTATACACAATGAACATTTTGATATAAAACTTAAGATCATATGAACAAATTACTCATTGATCTGATGCAACAATCCTTTCCAATGTGGAAAGAACATTAATTTTCACAGCAGGGCATTCCTTCCAATACTATCTGCAGCTTTGCATGGAAAGATTTCTTTACTGGATAGTGGCCTACCAATTTAGGGCAAACAATGCCTGGAAGGTACTGACCAAGTGGTTGCAAGAGCATGACGCTACATGCACAGTTGTACACTGATTTACATAATCTGAGACTCCTATCGGTAGTATAATTTTTGGAATGCTCACCTCTCAGAACAAGACATTACATCTGAGCAAATAGAAACAAATTCTAAAATTTTCAGAAAAGAAGATTCAACCTTTTCCACATTACTCCAAGCTACAACCTCAAAAGAATACTTCCACTTTACTATATAAATAGCCTTACCTTGCAACATCAACATTATGAGCATGTGTTTCTTCTTCGAGGCCCATTGCTGCATCCCTTAAATAGGCTTGAAGAGAATCAACAAGTGTCTGGAGAGGGACTCCATCAGTTGTTTGCTCAATTAGGTTGTCCAGTTCATTAAGCATGGTTTCTAGGGTGTACTCTCCTTTCATTAAGCATCGTAGAGCCTCAGGAAAAATGATCTGTCGGAAGTTCGAATTCAATTCCTATACATGGAATAAACTCAAATTAAGATCCAAATAAAATGGCAGAAAATACAGAAAAGATCAGCAAGCTACTTAAATGGGAAATTTCCATACACCAAATCTAAATAAAATGACCACGATCCCAATATCTTGCTCTCAAACTTTTTTTGTTGATTGCTTAAGGATGAGAAACTCAGCCTTGGATGACTATAGCAAACTACGCACTAAACACAGCTGTATGTTTGGTTACATTTGTTCATGTCTACCAGATTTAGAGTGGAGGTAGAGGTATTTAGGTTGGGGAAGGACTGCGTATTGATTTTTTCCATGCAATATATCTTTGAATCAACTCAATTATATATTTAATAAAGACTGAAATAAATTAGCAGTCTAAGGCAGGAAGAATGCCAATTCATAGAAACAAAAATACAAACATTTTGGAAAAATTGTATCCATAACATTCAATCCAGAATGATTCAGATATTTGTTTGTTCGAACTGGTAGGTAATCGCTATTCATCCAGATTCAAACCGCTACAGCTGTATGTGAATTCCATTTCTGGAAGTATACACTAAAAAAACAATTTGAATAATTTAATGCTTTTTGAAACACTTTTTTTTAAAACACTTTTTTTTGCCAATTTGATCCATTGTAATCCGTATTTAATTACATAAAATCTTCAATATTCTTACAGAGGTCATTTGGTTAACCAATGGGTTTTATTCTGATTTACATTGCAGTCCCCTGGCGAAGGGTGCAACTCCCCGAAATGCATTGGGTTTATATATGAAGGGTTCCCAAGAATGTAAAATTAATTCTAACATGTTACAGAATAAGGACTGGATGGGCATTTCTGCTGCATTAAAAGTGTGGAATTCTATTACCTCTGTAAGAACATTGAAGATTTTACGTAATTAAATACGGATTATAATGGGTCAAATTGGCTTAAAAAAGTGCCTAAAAAAGTGTTTCAACAAGCATTA
Source organism: Lissotriton vulgaris (assembly GCF_964263255.1). Lineage (NCBI taxonomy): Eukaryota > Metazoa > Chordata > Amphibia > Caudata > Salamandridae > Lissotriton > Lissotriton vulgaris. Next base: position 196,798,337 of record NC_141698.1, on the reverse strand, counting down.
AAAATAATAGTTCAAATTGGTTTTTCAGTGTATACTTCCTGAAATGGAATTCACATATAGCTGTAGCGGCTTGAATCTGGAGGAATAGCGATTACCTACCGTTTGAGGAGTGAATTTTCGACTGTGCTACCAGGACAGAGCACAGGGCAAGCCAGCACACTACATTTTCAAGCCTTTGAGCAGCGGTTGAATCAAGATTAAAAGATGCATAAAATGGAGTGCATGCCATCACCATCTTTGTATATTTCAAATATTTGTTTGCCAGTCAGAGTAATTCATCAAATGCAATGAGAGAAGGGAAAAAGTGTGGAAATACCGCTCAGACTTTCCAGTAGAGCCGCAAATGTGTATGCACTGCCACTTCATCGATAGGGACGGGCAGCATCTCAAGAGCTTTAACAACAAGAGCTACAACCTCTACTCTGGGTCAGAATTTGGAATACTATACTACAGCAGTCAGAAGGTGAGATGAAAGCTCTTGCCTTCCCACACCAGGAGACATAAGTCATATACTTTGGGCTGGAAGTTCAATGCCATGGGTTCAGGGAGAAATACGTTCTTAAAAGCCCAAGCACTGGGAGCCATGTAGTTGACAATGTATCACCTCTTCAGTTAAATCATTAGGTGCATATACAGATATATTCAGGGGTGTCTAAATCACTGTGAAAACAAATATAGATTTTTTTTCAAAGGGCAGTTTTTTTTGCCAAAGGTACATTTTTTTTTTTGTGTTCCTCATCTCCGCCATGGCTCTAATCTGTCGAGACAATGAACAGGGAAGAATGGCGTTTGGTAAGTGACATGCTGTCTCAGTCAAAGACTGGTGTTGGTATAATCAATGTACGGATCCGCCCTAAAACCCTTCAGCTATGTCATACTCCCATCCTAACCTTACCCCCAGTTTGCCATTAGACAGATTTTTACCATTAGCCAGTTACCACCATTGCTTTAGTCACCAATTCGCCTGGTAAAAGGGCGAAGATGTTATAGCAGAGAGAGTGTATCATGGCTTCGTAATCATTGGAACTGGGGGGTAAAAAAAAACCCCCAAAAAAAACCTCAGCTCAAACTATTGGGACCAATCGAGTTTCTGCCAAAAAGCTCTTTTATCTAATTTCCCGGCCCTGGAAAGATCCATTTTTATATTTGTAGCATGGAGGAACACCAGTCATGTAACGACGGAGGGGAAGCCTCTTTCCAGCGTTTGCAGATTTCTCGTCGGGCCACCAACATAGAGTAGAACAAAAGGTTGTTAGTTAAACTTCTCTTCTGATCTACTACTCCAAATATTACTAGGCGAAGATCTATAACCACGGTGGAGACTGCTGAAGAAGTTAGTTTATTGCCTATTGAACGCCAGTAAGATGTTAAATGTGGACAGTCGTAAAACATGTGTGCATCAGAGGCTGCCACTTGACCGCACCGGGCACACGCCACCGGTTCCCCTGTTGAAAATTTAGAGAGTCGCTGAGGGGAGTAGTAAGCCCTATGGAGGGTATACAAGTGATTTCTATGGAGCCAAGCTGGCTTAACTATGTCCCAGAGAATGTTACAAGAGGCAAGCCATAGTTCCTGCAAGTTAAGAGAAGGCAACAAGGAGCCCCATAATTGATCTGGAAGATGAAATTCCCCGTCCATTTCCTCTAAGATTAGATTGTAAAAAAAGGAGACCTTCTTAGGTGCAGGTATTTTATCAAGTAAAGAAGATTCAAGTTGACTGCTTCCTCCTAGGGGCATTTGAGGGCGACGGGAAGCCCCAGCTGTGTGTGTTTGTGCCCAACTTGAAATTTGTAAGAACTTCAATCTGGAAAGATTGGGGCCCACCTTGCTCGCTAGATGTTCCCAGGAAAGCATGTCCCCTTCCACAAACAAGTCACCCCATGTTAAGTTTCCAGCGTCTATTAATGGTTTTATCAAGACATCATTGGCCCAACCAGGAGGAGCAGGGAGATCCCATATAGGAGATCTATTCGAGTAGTATCCTATTTTGGTAGTAACTCAAAGATTGTACCAGGTTCTTGCTAGACCCTGCAACACCTTAAGTTTGATCTTCTTGAAAAATATGGGGTCTCCAAACTTAAAAAGAAACCCCAACTGCCCTAGTCCTTCACCCTGTAATAGTGTTGTGAACATCCGCTCGATGGCTTGGTCTGATGGTGTTTTTAGTAACATTCGGGCATGTGTCATCTGAAAGGCCCAGGCGTATATCTGAAGGTCTGGACCGGCCAACCCACCATTCTCCCTGCGACGCCTTCATTTCTTCCAGGCTATTCTTACATTTTTGTTCTTCCAAACAAAAGAAGAAATATCCCTCTGCACTTTCGCAATTAATGATGTTTCAAAATATAGTGGTATACTATTGAAAATAAAAGTCAACTTAGGCAAAATGGACATTTTAACTAAATTTGAACGACCCAGGAGTGTCAATGGGAGATGTCCCCATGAGCCCATTAATTTCCTGCACTCTTTAGCGACTAGGGTAAAGTTAGTAGAGGTGATCTGGTTGATCTCCTTGACGATTCTTAAGCCCAGATATCTCATGTTATCACAAAGTTTCACAGGCAACCCAGTTACTACACTGTTCCACACCATATCCCTGGTCTTGGTGGCGTTTACTTCATAGTCAGATATGTTACCAAATTCCAAAGCTAGATTTATGGCTGCCGGAAACGCAGTGCTGATATCTGAAGTCATAATCATAATATCATCAGCATACAGGGACACATTTTTTTTCCAGTCTCTATATCGGAAAGGTATGATATTATTATCCTCCCGAATTTTTTGAGCAAACGGCTCAATATAGAGATCAAAAAGCAAGGGCGATAGAGGGCAGCCCTGTCGTGTGCCCCTTGTAATAGCAAATGGCTCTGTCAAACCACCATTGACCAATATCGATGCAGATGGATTATGGTATAGAAGTTCCACCGCTCTGCGAAAACCCCGGCCCACGCCGAATTTTTCCAAGGCCCCCGACAGGTACAACCAGTTGACCCTGTCTAAGGCCTTGGTGGCATCCAGCGTGAGAATAGCCAAGGGAAATAAGGAGCTTGTTGCCATATCAATTGCTCCTATCAAGTCATACGTCAGCTCAAAGAGCTGACGACCCTTCACAAAGCCCTTTTGGTTGGAATGTAGAACTAAGGGGGCGACCTGACCCAACCTTTTAGCCAAGAGTGACGTGAAGATTTTATAATCAGCGTTGAGTATTGAGATGGGGCGGTAAGAGCCGCAATCGGTGGAAGCTTTGCCTGGTTTCAGAATAAGTGTGATCAATGCCATTATATGGGGGTAAATCACCCTCCAACAGAACTTGGTTAAATAGTATGACGAGAAAAGGAGCAATATCCCCCACAAGGTGTTTATATATCTCGGCGGGCAAGCCATCTGGCCCCGCCGCCCTACCACTTTTGCAGTTGTGTATAGCAGTTACTACCTCTTCTTCCGTTATTGCCTGATCTAAAAAGGCACTTTGCTCTGAGGTAAGTGATGGCAGTAAAATATTACTAAGCCACTTCTTTACATCTTCAGAGGAGATATTATTGTCCTCCTGATAGATTGTCTGAAAGAAGTCTTTAAAGGCTGATCTTATTTCTAAGTCCGAAGATACAGTACCGGAACTAGTTATTATAGACCCTATATTATTACGGGTCCTATCAGTTCTAGACTTCCAAGCTAGTAATTTACCAGCCCCTTCACCAAATTCAAAATGGGCTAGTTTATTACTTCCCATCTTTGAAGGATGCGCTGATTAAGTACTGAAGCTAGTTGCTCTTTAAACTTCAGCAGTTCCTCCTGTTTAGCCAGTATAACAGGATCCGGGGCATTATTGGAAGTTTCTAGTTCAGTTTGGACTAGCAATAGATTAGCCTCTATAGATGCGACTTCTTGGGTATACTGCCTCCTTCTGAACAAGGTTTTGTTCTTAATGACCCCTCGCAACATACATTTAAAAGCGTCCCATACTAAGCTAGGGCTCGCAGAACCGATATTAACTTTAAAGAATTCTTGCGCTTCAATTCTAACATACTCCAAATCATCTGAAGATGTAAGAAATGACCTATCTATAGACCATGATCTGATCGGGGGTTGAATCAGTACTTTAAGATCTAAAAGTACAGCCAAGTGATCCGACAGATGAGATGGTAAGTAGGTAACACTTTTTACTGAGTCAAACAAAACTCTACTCACTAAAAGGAAGTCGATCCTAGACCTATGACGATATTTGTAATTTCGGAAAGAAAAAACAGTTTTCTGTCCCGACCTTACTCTCCAAATATCTATAACTCCGTATTGAGACATTGCCTTAAGTAATAAATCTCTGGATTTAGACAAAGTATGTTGCCGACTAGAGGTAGTCTTGTCTAACACGGGGTCAAGTACAATATTAAAATCTCCTGCCATTATGATGGGTTCAGGAAAATGTAAAAGCTCAGAAAATAATGATACCAAAGCTGAGGGGTCGTCTCGATTAGGCCCATAGTAACCAACTATGGTAAGGCGTGAACCACCTATCACGACATTCGCGATTGCCCACCTACCTGTGGGATCTACTTTCTGCTCTATGAGTCTGGTAGTGATTGTTTTTTAAAAAAAGAATAGTAACCCCTCTAGTATTGGCTGCTTGAGAAGTAGTAACAGATAGATCTATCCATCTACTCTTATTTACCAAATCAAGTACTTCAGCCTCAACCAGGTGCGTCTCCTTGAGTATAATGACCTGTGCATCAAAATCACGTATATATTGTAAGATCGTGTTAGATCTGGGTTTGGTGCGCAGGCCATTAACGTTCCAGGAGAGGATCTTAATAGTACTCATGGCTAATGTTCCTAGTGAGGCTAAACCTTACAAGCTTACAACCCTTAATATCCTTCTCATATACAAAGTCTGTCCATTTTTTAAAAGTAGAATTATCTAGAACCAATTCGGAGATGAGAAACATTTTATACTTATTTGCCCTAACCCTCACCCTCGTGAACCCCACCCACCCTCCCTTAAGGAACCCTTGTTTATCTAACCGGAGCGCCTCCGGTTATGGTACTCCTAACCCAGTCTAAGCCCCCACGAAGCATTTGTTAATTATAATGTTGAGGACTGAACAAGTCTGCAAGGAGTATAACCTGTTGTGATTACTCTTAAAATCAGAAGTAAGTGCCTCAAGATATGAAGTGCTAGATTTATGATTTTTTTTTTTCATAGGTGATTAGTCTTGTAATTTTCTCTTTTTTTTTTCTTTCCTTTCTCTTATCCTTTACCCCCCTTTTTTTATGTGCTTTCTACGAGAGGGATAAACCAGTAGCTGTGGAAGATCAAAGAAAGGCTATGACCTATAGACTCTATGCTATTTTTATTTTTTTGCCTCTGTTCAAGAGAGGGGACAAGGCCCTGATCTCTCATCCCAAACCAAACCTGACCTGGCCTGCCCTCAACTCTTTGAAGTGCCAATACTCATCAATAACTCATCTGCTGCCTGAACTGTACGGATATTAAACATTTTGTTATTAAACATAATTTTCAAAGCACCAGGGAAAGTCAAATGTACCGATGCACCCAAATTCCTGAAGGCCTCCATTCTCTTGTCCAATTCCCATTGCCTATCCAGGGTTGCCCTTGAAAATTCGGATCTTATTTGAAAAAGAAAAATCTCCACCAGATAGTGATTTTTGTTTAAGGGCCAAATTGAGGATATGATCCTTTAATTGGAAAGTGTGAAAGTTAACAAGGATCTTCTGGGGCTTTGTCCGCTGCAGATTTCGCCTGAAGGGGTCCCTATGAATCCGCTGAATGTCTACATTCAATACCTCCACTGTGTGGGCAAAATTGAGAGATTTTTTAAGGAGTTGGATAATATATGATTTAATGTCAGATCCTTCACTTCCTTCAGGTACGTTTAGAATGCGGATATTACAACGCCTCGCATTATTTTCCAGGACCTCCATTCTATCCGCCAGAGCGGTGTCCTCTCTTGAGTTTCACTATATCCTCCTTAGGGTTTTCCAATTCGAGAGACATTGCAGCTGTTGTTTCTTCCAACACCCCGGTTATTAAAAAGAGCCCATCTATCTTATTGTCTAACGACTCGCAATATGACCGTATCTCTCTCTGGATTTTTGATGACTCCTCAAACCCCCGTTTAATATCAGCTGATAGATTAGAAAACATGGATAATATCGAGGAGAGTGAGAGGTCTGGGGGTGAATCGGCGGCACAAGCAGGTAGTGCCAAAGAAATGTCAGAGCTAGAGCTCGGAGGGGGGTTATGAACAGTTTGTGACTGAATATTCTGATTTACATTCAGAAGGGACCAAAGTTGTCGTTCCCCTGACTCTTCTAGCTCATGACTTGTGTCAACCTCCAGGGATGTACGCTCATCTGGAAAGTTACAGACCTCTGCTTCAGCATTACCGGTTGATCCCTCAGGGGTTGTAGCTGACTCGCAAATAAATAGAGGGCTGTTAAGACTGTAGTTATTCTCAATGCCCTGCTCTGCAGAAATCTCCGTAAGCAAGACAGTTGAATTAATCTCTAGCAGTGCAATGTCTGTAGATTCACAACCCTTCTCCCCAGGGTGAGCTTCATTACGGGCCTCTTCCTCCATAGTTTGCACGCTGGGATCTAAAGAAACCAAACAATTGGATTTAGCTATGTTCGAAGTTATACCAGAAGATGGAGAGAGATTGCTCTGCGCCAGGTCCAAAACCTGAGGAATGAGGACCTTGAAATAAGATCGCAATGAAGGCGTGATCTTAGAGCCTGGATCTAAGACTGTTTTTAGTAACTTAGATATTTTCACTCGTTTGGGTTTAGCCTCTGAGGAGAGATAGGAAGAAGTTTTAGAAGGAGTCTTACTGACGTTGCTGTTGGCGATAGTACTATTCGACTTAATCGACTCAGGCCCCCCTATAGTAGTATCCTCCCCTCCAGATTACAGCCTGGGCTCCAGGACTGAGGGCCCACTCGCCCCCCCTTTCTTCCAATCGATCTTTCTTCCTTTTTTTGGGGACGGATGTTAATATTTATTGGCTTTTTTCCCTCTGCGGCCCTTATTAGTGGTCGCTTAACACTGGTTTGTGGGAAGCTCAACTTGAACTAAATTGTGGCTTCTAAAGGAAAATGAATGTGGATTTTTAGCCAAACTACTATCGCTCTGCTCTATACTGGGACCTATGCCCTGATTCAGCCCCTCCTCAGATACCCCTGCTTGTGCCTTTAAACATTCACTATCGATTGTCTCCCCCCCTCCTTGTCTCCCCTTCACCTTCTTTGCTGCTGATACCAATAGATCAAATTTTACTGCCGCCGCCGCCGCTGTTAATGGCAGGTCCTTCACTTCCGTGGCCGCTGATGCTGCAGTAATCTTTTGGGCGCTTTCACTCCCCTCCCTCGCAATATCCCCGGAAAAACGTCTCTGCTACAGGATCGCAGTTGCCTTCCACGGCGGAGCTCCAGGGCGGCCCGGTTCCACTTCCACAAAACCGCCGACGTCAGTGTCTGCGGCTGAACCGCTGGTGAACTACGCGGAAGAGCTCCGACGGGCACTGAGCCAGTCTCGATCACGCCTCTCCGAACGCACATGGAGAGCGAGGAGAGACCCAACGGTCAGAGCAAACTTTTCCTTCAAGGTTTTCACGTCTTGGTCTTAGTCTTAGATACGTATCCCAAGTGTCCTGAATCTAGTTAATAACGCATCATTGCATTATTAGAGGTACAAGAATTTACAAATTCCTCATTTTTTCACCAAAATTTACAAGCTCCGCTAGAGCCTAGAGCGGAGTACCGCGGCAGTTAGCCTACTGCTGCCATGTTCCTCAGTGGCTGTATTCTATCTGCTTTCCCACAAGAGATTGCCAAAGGTTAATTCTGCAGTAGACCCATTTCAGCTGTGCAGTTGTGACTTGGATAAAAAAATGAAGAAATATATCATGATGGCCTTGAAATATTAATTGATTTCAAAGATTATATGCAACAGAATTCCAAAGGCCTTGGATACAATGCCCCAAGTGGCAACCAGCATTCACTAATCAGTTATCATCGGTATAAGGTTGAGTAATTTTGACCCCCAGGATCTTAGGGGTATTTATCAGAATCCGTATGGAATAAGAAAGCAAGTTACTTAAAGTTACTTACCTGTAACTGTAGATCTCCAGTATTGGAAGATTTCATAGATTCACATGCCTGAATCATTCCCAGTCGTCGAGACGGGAGACTCCGGTACATAAAAAAGCAATGCTTAGTATTGCAAACTGAAAAGAGGCCTAGGCCCATTTCCCTTTTGCAACCCATAACCTTTATGTAAAAGAGACCAAACTTTTCCCTGAACCAATCAGAGCTCCTCACCCTCTAGAACCTTCCTGAGAGAACCTTTTGTCCCTCAGATTTTCGCGCACTTGTGCCATAAACACTCTTTGTGCTAAATCCAAGGTGAGCATCTCAGGGGAGGAGGGTGGGTAGCATGTGAATCTATGAAAGCTTCCAATACTGGAGAACTACAGTTACAGGTAAGTAACTTGTTTTCTTACTCCAGTATTGGAGCTTTCATAGATTCACATGCCTGAATCAGAATAGCGAGCAGTAGTATAAAGCACATATTTTTTTTAAAAAAAATTCTAGTATAGTTACTTAAGACATCTTTCTATATCTATTCAATTTAGAATCTTGTATATTAATATTGCAATCACTCTTACCAAACATAGCAATAGAAAAAATTTGCATTTGTAACCAAGAAAAAGGACGGAGGGATGTAAAAGAGGGTTCACCGTTACTGGATAATGTTTCTCAGCACCGTTTCTCCCACGGCCACATCTCTCTTTGCGTCTGCTTCCAAGCAGTAATGGTGAAGGTGTGCGTAGTTTTCCAGGTCGCTGCCCTTGCAGATACCTTGGATCGGTACACCCGCAAACAAAGCAGTTGAGGTGGACACTGCTCTTGTTGAATGGGCACAAACTTGTGCGTTCAGAGGCTTTCCAACAGCTTGATGACAATATACTGTTGCATTGGAAATCCATCTGGCAATTCCACATTTTGATAAAGTGAAGCCCTTCCAGGGTGCGCTAAAAGCGACAAAAAGTTGTGAAGACTTGCGGAAGGGTCTAGTCCTTTGTAAATATGATTTGAGACAGCGCTGGACGTCCAGCGAATGTAGAACTCTTTCCGTCGCTGTTGTTGGTTGAGGAAAGAAACGTTTCAGGACTAGTGGCTCATTCAAATGAAAGTCAGTCGGTACCTTTGGAGTGAACTTCGGATTAGTCCAGAGAATCATTCTGTCCTCCTAAAATTGCATGAAAGGGTCTTGAATTGTGAGAGCCTGTAATTCCCCCACTCTCCTGGCCGAAGTGAGCGCGATGAGAAGCGTCACCTTCCACCATAGGAATTTGAGATCTGCCCTGTGTATTGGCTCGAAGGGCTACTTCATTAATTGTTGAAGATCTATGTTCAAATGCCAGAGAGGTGGTGGAGGCTTTCTTGGAGGAAAAACTCTGACCAATCCCTTCATGAATTGTTTAATGATTCTAGCAGACCATAGAGACGGTCCAGAGGAAGTTCTTCTGTAGCGTAATATTGCAGCTAAATGTACCTTCATAGATGCATGAGCCAAACCGGACTTAGCTAAAAGCAAAATGTATGGAATAATCTCATGAGGTGCCGAATTCAGAGGATGAATTTTACATCTTTGGCACCACAGACAGACTTTTTTCCATTTCATTCTGTAAGTTTAGTTCGTACTATCCGCTCTGGCCTTTGAAAGGATGTCTCTGCATTCCTTTGAGATCTTTAGATGTTGAAACTCAAAGTGCTCAGGAGCCAGGCCGCTAAGCGAAATGATTTTGGGTCCGGATGGAGCACTTGTAGAAGCGATGGTATTGGCTGGAGGCGAATCGGATGGACTTCCGACAGCAGCAGAAGCTCCGTGAACCAGTGTTGTCTGGGCCACCATGGGGCTATTAGGATTATCCTGCACGGCTCCTTCTTGGTCTTCACAAGAACTGGTGGTAGTAGGGTAATTGGAGGAAAGGCGTAGGCACAGACGCCTGACCATGCCATCAAAGAAGTATTTCCCCCAAGATCCCCGTTGGGGAAGCCAGCTTGCGAAGAACCGGCATTTTCTGTTCTCCGCTGTTGCGAAGAGGTCTACTGTCGGTTCTCCCCATCTTTGAAAGATGTTGTCTAGAATCCCTTGGTCTATCTCCCACTCGTGGCAGATGGATTTGAGCCTGCTGAGAGTATCTGCTTTGACGTTTTGGTCCCCTGGGAGATATTCTGCTGTTATGTATATCTCGTGTTGCAGTGCCCATTCCCATATCTTCTGGGCCTTCTGAGACAGGGAGAGTGGTCTTGTTCCTCGCTGCTTGTTTAAGAGGTGCATTGCTGTTGTGTTGTCCGTTCTTATTAACACAGGTGATCTTATCCTTGGTAGGAAAGCCAGAAATGCCAAGCGGACGGCTCTGAGTATTAGTAAGTTGATGTGTAGTTGTTGCTTGTGCAACTTCCAGCGGCCGCTGACTTAAAGGTCTTGAAGGAATCCTCCCCATCCTTCTGGGGACGCATCCGTAGTAAATATCAGTGGAGCTGGCTCCGTAAGGAATGTAAGACCCTGCAAGACGTTCCGCTTTTGGTTCTACCATCTCGCCGCTTGAACCATGACCAGCGTCACTTCTGCTATGTCCTCAAAGGATCCCCCGGTTTGACGCCATTGTAGATCTAGTTGCTCTTGCAACGTACACATCCTTAACCTGCAGCAAGGTACGAGGGGAATGCAAGATGACATCGTTCCCAGCAATGACTTGTACTTGCGTACTGAAAGACACTTTCTTTTGCTAAAGTCTTGGAAAAGTGATATAATTCTCAGTTGCCTTTCTTTGGAGGGGAACGCCTTGTTTCTCTCCGATCCAGAATTGCTCCTAAGAAAGTGAGGTTTCTTGTTGGTTGAAGGGATGATTTTTCCTCGTTTAAAGTCAGACCTAACCTGGCACACAACTCCACGAAAGCCGCTGTTGGCGATCGGGCTAATGCTGCTGATGGTGCCTTGACCAACCAGTCGTCAAGGTAAGGAAATAACTGGTGTTTCGGTTTCCTTAGAACAGCAGCCACTGGAGCCAGGCATTTTGTAAAAATTCTTGGGGCCGATTTCAGGCCGAACAGCAGTACCTTGAATTGGTAATGTTCTCCGGCTACCATGAACCGAAGGTACTGCTTGTGGGAAGGATGGATGGGGATGTGAAAGTACGCATCCTGTAGGTTTAATGTGGTCACATGATCTCCTGGGCCTAAAAAGTAGAAGGATGTCCTGAAGAGAAACCATTCTGAAAGATTGCTTCTTGAGATAGGTGTTTAGGAATCTGAGGTCTAGAATAGGACGCCATTGAAGAATGTTTTTCTTGACTAGAAAAAAAAAATCGGGAGTAAAACCTGCTTCCCCTCTGGGAGTTCGGCAACGGTTCTATTGCTCCCATTCGGAGCATTGTCCGAATCTCTCTTCGCATCTGATGTAAGTGCTTGACCTCTTGATGTTTCGGCGGTGTACAAGGGGGCGTTTGTAGAAGTTCTACAGTGTGACCAAATTGAATTAGGTTGAGGAACAATTGGTCTGTAGTTATTTGTTGCCAATTTTGGAAATAATAAGCAATCTTTCCACCCAGGGGAACATGTGACATCTGAGGAGTCGGTGTAGCCGGATATTGAAGGTTGTCATTGTCGTCGGGTGTCATCTTTCCCCTGACTATCTCCTTTACCTCTAGGAGAATATCTTGTGTAGCCTCCTGACTGGCGCTGTGTATACTGCTGACGTTAGGGCTGAGATGAGGCGAGGTAAGATGAATATCGTCCTTGCTGGTATCCTCCTCTGTAAGACGACTGGCCTCTACCCTTAGAGCCTCGAAAAGAAACTTTCCTATATTGTAGTGTTCCTAATGATTTTGCGGCATCAGTATCTTTTTTGATACTCTGCAGTGCCTCATCTATATGTTTGCCAAACAAATCCTCTCCATTGAAATGAAGGTCCAAGATCTTATTTTGGACCTCAGGTCTAAACGCTGTTGACCTTAACCATCCTTGCCTGCGTAGTACAGCTGCTCCTCCCAAAGATCTGAAAGCTGTGGTCGCAATGTCCATAGCGCAATCCATGACTTCAGCCGAAGTCCTCTTCCCCTCTTGCAGAATCTTCCTGGCCTCCTGTCTATCCGTCTCTGGTATGCGGTCTATGTAAGGCGAAAGGTCGCACCACATCTGCCTATCGTACCTGCCCAGAATGGCCAGGGCATTCACAGCTCTCACCAGAAGGGCAGACATGAGAAAAACCTCTTCCCCGCATTGTCCAATATTCTACCCTCTCTGTCCGGAGGCGTCGTAATAGGAGCCAAAGGATTTCTTGATTTCTGCTGAGCCGCTTGAGTAATAACTGAGTTCGGCTTGGGGTGGCCTAAAAGACAAGCTGGAGCATCTGAAGGCGCTTTATACTTCTTGTCCAGTCTGGCGAGTACTGGAGTCACCGTTGCCGGTGTCTCCATGACTTCAAGGCCTTCTTCCCATAAATGACTGACAATCGGTAAGGACCGAACTGTCTTACGATAAGGTTCCTTGAAGTCATACAAGAAACATTCAGTTTTTTCCGTTGACATGGTGAGTGCGAATCTGTTTGTGGCTCTCTCCATCAGGTTATGAAAACCACTGATGTCCTCAGGTGGAGAATCAACAGGCTTCGGCGAAGGAGATGAAGGGGACGGAATGAGATAATCGCCCCACTCTCTGCTAGGGTCCGTGATCTCTCCCTCTTCCTGCTCATCATATGTGGTCCCTGGTTCCTGTTGAGATCTTGGTGGTGGAGATCTAGGTAGGGGCTCTGGTAAGATCTCTCGCCTACGCACTGGCGTACTTGGTATAGAGCGTGGTTGAGGTCTAGCCACTGGAAATTCCTTAGAGGTATGAGGTACATAATATCTCTTTTTATTATCCTCAAGCATGAACTGCAGATCTTTTAACAAAGAAGATGGAACACTCGTCATCTCTTCCCGATACTCCTGGCGGTATTGTTGCTGGGGACGATCTTGAAATTCTTCATTTCGTCCTCTGAGTCACCTTCTTGGTACTTCACATGCAACTGCGACGGGTGACTAGCGTAACCAAAAGGACCGCCATCATCCTCCCCTTCTTCTGAATCCTCCTCCTCCAACAAGTGAGATGGTACCAGAGGAGTCACCTTACTTGGAGAGGTAAGTTCCGGAGTAATTGTCCTCTTGCTGGCCAAAAACCGTTTTTCTGGGGTTTTACCCTTGTAGACAAGCCAGTCGACGAGATCGCCGTCGAAACCGCCGACAATATCGTCGTCGACTCTACCGTCGTCGTTGCTGTTGACGATCCCGTGGTCACTGTTGTCGTCGACGATGTGATCGTAGTCGTAGATGCCGTCGTCGTCACAGATCTCGGCATCGACACTGTCGTTGACGGTGGTATTGTCGATGGTGATAAAGCCTTTGAAGAAATTTTCACCTCAGATTTCGTCGTCAACGATGTCATTTTCTTCGTCGACGATACCGTCGACGATGCAGATTTTCCATATCTTTCCTCAGGAGGTGTGGAGGCCGGTTTCTTGACTGAAAGCTTGACTTTATGGGGTGATTTTGAGGGCTCTGAGCTTGCCCTCTTTGTATGTTTAACTCCCGACGCATGACCCTTGCTCTCCTTTTCCTTGCTTGAAGGAGATTTAGAGGGACTGCGCCCAGAAGACCCTGGGGTGGTCTTTTTAAGGGCCTTCTCAGGTCTTTCCCCTGAGGTATGAGCCTGAGGAGATCTACTTCTTTTTTTCGATCTCCTAGAAGATGAAGACTCCTCCTCACTGTCACTAGACATGTCTTCCTTCCTGCAAACAACAAAATTGAAGGGGGTTCCCAATAGGGAATTTATTGATTAAGGGCAGGCCAGAGGGGTAAAGCAGCAAAAAAGAATTAAACACAGTACTCTGCCCGTATGGTATATAAAGGTCCTACAAGAGGATTCTAGGATTCACAAGCGGGTGACAGCAAGCAGTATTAGAGCCAAAAACACGTAGTGACTTTTTAGATTTCTTTATTTATCAGCCATTTGGTCAGCGACATTTTTTCTAAAGATTTCAGAATTATTATTTTTTTGGTTTAGATAAAAAAGACATTACATATATAACATATTCGATTTCAAGGAAAACAGTGGTCCCACACACACCACTCAATTCAAAACTCAGTCCACATTCATATCCTTTTCACTATCTTTCATTCAAAATTCCTTTCACACATCACATACAAACCAGTACAACAATGCTTAAGGGTGCAATCAAGATGGACAAAGTTGCATTGACAAAAGCACAAGGTGAGGCAGGAACAGAATGGATAAGGTAATCTAAATCAGATGAAGAGCTGCCATCAACAGGAAATACGCCAATGCGCGTTTCGGTATAAGGCCCGAATTAGGCCGCACCTTCGTCAGGGCGAAGAGGTACCATGGGGCGGGGAGACACACAACAGGACAACAGGTAGGTCGTCACTGCCACTCAGAAGGGAGTGGGAAAGGCTAAAAACTGACCCCCATTGCAGTTTTCAGTAAGGGGCCAGACCAGTTCGATTTTCAAGGTTTCTTAGGCGTAGCTCACAAGTTCTGTAGATTAATCAGATGGAGGTAAACCTCTCAAAGTCTCTTGAATCTTTAAAACGATATTCGCAAGTCGTTTCGGGGAACAACGACGTTAGACCTTAAAGGCGGGCCTAAAGAACGGCAGTTGTCCGAGGGTCAATGCAGCAGGAACCGCCTGGGCAAGAAGACGATTTCTTCCGAATCTAGTTAGAAGAATTAGAAGAACGAGATGTACAAAAGGTCAGTAAGGCTTCCGTCACAGATTCCAACTGCTCCCGATTCAAACGCGCCAGTGGTCTTTTTAAGGGCCTTCCCAGGTCTTTCCCCCGAGGTATGAGCCTGAGGAGATCTACTTCTTTATTTAGATCTCCTAGAAGATGAAGACTCTCCTTCACTGTCACTAGACATGCCTTCCTTCCAGGCTTTTAGATTTTAAAGCCATAGTAAAAGCCTTCCTTCACGATCCCTTAAAGCTTTCTTGGAAAATGTACTACATACCTTGCAATCCTTTGCCTTAGGGTCTGTAGAAAGGCAGTAGATGCAAACCTTATAAGGGTCATCTGTATAGAGCCTTTTCTTTGAACATGTGGCACAGGCTCTAAATAAACCTTTTTTCTCCTTGTCAGCCATTGCAAAAGATGGAGAAATAGCATGTAGTAATCCAAATAATTAAATCTGAATAAGAAGAAACTCTCAAATCCAATCCAGATTGAGTAGAACTGAAGAGTTTGAGCAGAGCTCAAAGGAGACTCGTAGCACAACGTGCAGTAGAAAATCTGAGGGGCAAAAGGTTCTCTCAGGAGGGTTCTAGAGAGTGAGGAGCTCTGATTGGTTCAGGGAAAAGTTTTGTCTCTTTTACATAACAAAGGTTATGGGTTGCAAAAGGGAAATGGGCCTAGAACTCTTTTCAGTTTGCTATACTACTAAGCATTGCTTTTTTATGTGCTGGAGACTCCCGTCTCGACGACCGGGAATGATTCAGGCAAGAGAATCTATGAAAGCTACAATACTGGAGTAACCCATGTAGTGTGTGGGCCATTCCATGAGCCAAGGGCAGTGTATTGGAGTAAGATGGGATATTCAAAGGCTGCAGCTCAACTGGACAGGGGTATGGCATTGGTTAAAGTGGTGCTGATTCATACTCAGTGTAGGAACGTGCCACTTTTTGACATGGGCACCCCCACTTTCTGTTCACTGGTACTGGTGTTGTAGACTGGTAGTGCACTAGGTCCCTGCTAACCAGTGCTAGTGCTCTTTCCCTTAAAACTAAGCAAATGTTCAAATGTATCCCATTGGCAAGGACCTTAGCACTGCTGTAAGTCCCAAGTAAATGGCACCCCTGGTACCCAGGGCATGGGTACTAAAGATGGTCTCGAAGGGCTGCAACATGTATTATGCCACCCTAAGGAACCCACACACAAATTGCATGCAGACTGCCATTGTAGGATGAATGAAATGGTGAAACACGCACTGTGTGCCATGCCCCTGTACACTGCAGTACTATATGTAGGTCAAGTTTAACTTTATTCAGTTATCAGATAAAAACAACCATAAAAGTACATATATAAAATTCATCATAATACAAAATATTCATACATAAATTGTGGCGAAAATAAAACAAGCCCATCTTGTTTAATTCATTTAAATAATTGTCTTTCGATATCTAAAAACAGATTTAAAAAATGCAGACCAGTGTGCAATAGTTCAAATATCCAATTTTTGCAGTTCTAAAAATGCAGGGCGACATGGAGTACATTCCATGATTTTCAACAGGGGCACAATCAATTTTTTCCTTGGGAGGATGTAAACTCTACAGAAAACAAGCATTTACAATGCAATAGGTCTCGCATTATTAAAGTTTGAGCTATTGGCATTGTAAATGGCAATGCCTTTTATTCATTTGTTTTTAAAACCTGCAATTGGTGCCTAAACACGCACTTTGAACGTATAGTCCTTGCTTACGATGAGCAAGGCTGGCAGTAAAAGAGACTGCCAGCCTTGCTTCTCATAACCATGGACTATATGTACGAAGCGCTTGTTTACGCACCGATGCAAATGAATAAAGGGCATTGTCAAACATCATTTTGTACTTAAATGCAATCACCAATAATAACGAGTGTTGGACCCGTCACCGTCTCCACATACTAAGTGCAACAGTTACACAATCAGTGACATTTAAGCAGGCGATCACTCTTCCCTGCAGCAGGTGCGATAACCCACAGTGCTGCAGGCCTCATGTTACCTGCAGACTGCACGAGTCCCTGGAGTACCCTCGCTAACCTGTGAGATGTTAACGGGGGTTGACAGACATCTGCAGCATGTGCTTTAACCAACTGAACTGTCACTGGCATGGTAATGTCTTTCCTCTGGTACAGAAATCCACAACCTGTGGGATTGCAGCATGTGACATGTATGTTGTGCAGAGAGGTGCATGCTCGTTCACTCGCAGGTTTCTTTTCAGCTGGAAGTATTATCTGGAAGTTACTCACTATTTAGAAGCATGTGCTATCTTGCTATAACCGAATTAACTACTGTCTCACTGGGATTGGGGCCTATTGTGACCTGGAGGTGGTGGGGGGGAGGTCACACGATCCTTCTTGAAACAGCAGTTCACACTTGGCAGGACATGCTCCAAATGCTGCACCATCACGGGTGCACAGAACCAGTAGAGATGCTCCATGTACCAGCTTTGCACCAGTGGTGAACCCTCGTGTGCCAGCAATGCGTTAGCAAAGCGCTGTCTTGTGCCAGCACTGTTTTAGTGAACAGCGCATACGTGCCAGCAGGTAACCAGTGTACAGTTCACAGCTGCTCGTGATTCACCAGTGACCACAGCTCCCCTGTGGCCACCGGTACAGTAGTGGACTTTGCGCTTTTGGTTGCACTGCGCAGACAGACGTCTGACACTACTCTCTTCTGCCGGTGCTGGATGAGGGAGCATATATGTGGCCAGAACTACACTTCTGCACAGCGTTGTACTGTGCGAGACTCTCGTTCTTAAATGCCCACTGTGCCAGCGCTGCACTAACACACAGTTCATTCGAGGCGCTCTTGCACTAGCGACTGTGGACCGCACCGGAAAGCTGTTCTGTGTTCGACACGGCCCAGTCGGCAGCTACCAGTAGCAACGTAAGAGGATGTGGCTTAAAGGCCAGAGCGGCCGACCTTGAAGCTGGAGACCCGGGTTCGAGTCGGGGAAGTTTCAAGCATAACGTGATTCTGGTCAAATCTCTATTGTCCCAGCCCTAAACAAAACAAGGATCAAACATGTCACCCGTGACTGTTCAACATAAATATGCTTAATCAATGCTCAACAAATCAAACCGCACCACCCACCAACCTTGTTGTATGCAGATAATACCGCATCCACCTTCCACTGGGAGGGCATGTCTCAGACATCATGGAATACCCTGACCAGAGCAAAGAAAATGTGACGAAGGAAAGCTACTCCTACATTACCTTGCCAAAATAGGGACGGTTACTCCGGGCTATTGCTAAACAAACAAGCACTAAGGGGTGTAAAAAATACCTTGGGAGGCAGGCGCCGCCGCGCTGCCTGCGGCGACCCGGAAGCTCTTGGCCGGCCGGCCAATCCGCTCGCGGCCGACCGGAAGTCCCGCCTCCCGAGGTCCGCGGCTGCCGGCGCATGGAGCGCCCTGCCGTCCGAGGTAGCCCGGGTCCCCAGGAGGGGGCCGGGGAGAAGGAGGAGTGTGGCGCCTGTTGCGGGGCCGGCGCGACAACAGGAAACAGCGCCCCGGTGCCGAAGGAGGGAAGAAGAGTCCTGCCGCCGGGCCTTGCAGCTGAGGAGAGCCGCCGCATGAAGGAAGCCGGTGAGTGGGTTGCTGAGCGGGGGGAAGCATGTGCGCGAGTGGGGGGGGAAGCATGTGCGCGAGTGCGGGGGGGGCGCGGGCTTTGTATGTGTGTGTGCGTGCGTGTGTGTGACTGTGGGGGAGGGAGGGGGGGGTGAGCGAGTGTCTGTGTGCCTGTATGTGTGTGCCTGCGCTCGCCTGTGTGTGCGTGCGTGCATGCATGCAGAGGGGTGGGGGCTGCCTGCGTCTGTGTGAGCAAGGGCTGAGTTACTCTGCGCATGCGCGGGTCAGACGCGCGCTCCCGCGGTCAAAACTGAGACTGCAAAAGCGCGCGTCTGAGTCGTGTCCATTCTCCTGAATACGGGCGACATTAGGTCTGAAGCAGACACCCTCAATGCTCACGCATTGAGCGTAGGTCTGCTCGACCTAAAAAAGGATATGAATGTCTGACTGCTCTGAGGAATCGTCACAAGGGCATTTAATTAGTTGTTTAATCCAGATATTCACAACAGGGAAGCTGAGAGATCGGTGTAACAGACTTAGTCTAAAACAAGTCAGTAAAAACCTTTCAAAATCGCTCATTTTTAACTTAATGTATGATTGCATGTGATCAGAAGTCAATCAATTGATGTGCGACCACAGTTTTCTTTACCATTTCTGTGTTAATTCTAAGGTCTCACAGATGCCTCATGCAAACATCTTTGAGGATTTTCCTAGATATGTCACACGCACTTGTGGGGACGTTATAATATTCCCTATGCCCTATTTTAATAAGGAACGTTCTTACATAGGTTAGCCATGCTACCCTCCCAACATTCTCTAGGCTCATAACATCCATTAAAATGGAGCGAGTGAACGCGCATTCCTCAGTTGACCAAATCCTGTGCCACAAGAGTACCGGGGCAACCTTAATGCACAAGTTACTACTTGTGTAACGATATATCTGTAAGAGACATTAGTTAGTGATAGATTCCTTACCTTAGAATATCCCCAGGCGTCAGACTGGATCCGGAAATTTTTGCGTAGCAATACCCCTGCGCGCTGGTAGGCGTCGTCTGCGGCTCCGCGTCCGTCGTCGGCGTCGTGAGCGCCGGGATGACGTCATCGGAGTATATAGACGGCGCCCATGCGCGCTGACGTCAGTTCTGATAACACAGCTTTTCCGCGCCAGATACGCAGAGCCATGATAGAACTAACACTGGTGCCATTGAAACTAGGGCCCTGAAAGGGGATGACCTTAACCCTAAATATCAGTTCGCAGAACGGGGAGGATGGGAGGGCGGTAAGGAATCTATCACTAACTAATGTCTCTTACAGATATATCGTTACACAAGTAGTAACTTGTGCATCTGAAAGAGACACGTTAGTGATAGATTCCTTACCTTAGAATAGATACCCCAGCAATACCAACCCCGGTGGTGGGTCTGCGAACCAATATCACACCAGAAAGTCCTGGAGGACGGAACGGCCAAAGAAGCCATCCCTCCGGACTTGACTGTCCAGGCAGTAGTGTCTCGCGAACGTGTGCAGCGAGGCCCACGTGGCTGCCTGACAGATGTCCTGCAGGGGGACACCGCGGCCCAGGGCAGTTGTCGTTGTCGTGGCCCGAGTGGAGTGAGCCCGCAATCCAGCCGGGGGCTCCTTCCTCGCCATGGAGTAGCATGCTTGGATGCACAAGATGATCCACCTAGAGATGGTCCTCTTGTGCACAGCCTTTCCCTTCTTCGCGCCCACGTAACCAACGAAGAGTTGGTCATCCACCCGGAATTGGCGAGTGCGGTCTAGGTAGAAGGAGAGCGCACGTTTTGGATCCAGACGGTGGAGCCTCTCCTCCTCTTTCGAGGGATGCGGAGGCGGAAAGAAGGTGGGCAAAGTGATGGACTGCCCGATGTGGAAGGCCGTGACAACCTTGGGCAGAAAGGAAGGTCGTGTACGCAACACCACCTTATCAGGATGAACAGACAGGAAAGGTGGAGAAGAAGAAAGAGCCTGGAGCTCACTCACCCTCCTGGCAGAGGTGATGGCAACCAGGAAGGCCGTCTTTAGAGTAAGGAGACGAAGAGGGCAGTTGTGAAGTGGCTCAAAGGGAGCACACATCAGATAGGTGAGAACCAGATTCAAGTCCCACTGGGGCATCACGAAGGGAACAGGAGGGAACATGTGTGTGATGCCCTTCAGAAATCTACTCACAATAGGGGACTTGAATAAAGAAGGCTGATCTGGTAGCCTCAAGAAGGCTGAAAGAGCAGAAAGGTACCCTTTAAGAGTGCCCAGAGCAGAGCCCTGCTGGGCAAGGGAAAGAAGAAAGAGCAGCACTTCCGAAAGGGGTGCAGAGAGAGGATCCACAGCCTTTGCTGTGCACCATGCCACAAATCTGTTCCACCGGCAGGCGTATACCGACTTTGTGGAGGGACGCCTGGCTGCCAGAATGATGTCGCAGACTTCGGGAGGCAAGTCAAATGGCCTCAACTGCCGCCGCTCAATCTCCAAGCTTGTAGGTGGAGACTGGACAGGTTCGGGTGCAGGACCGTCCCCTGCTGCTGCGACAGAAGGTCCTCCCGAAGAGGCAGACGAATCGGGGGATCGACTGACATGCTGAGTAGCTCGGGATACCAGTATCTTCGAGCCCAGTCCGGAGCCACAAGGATAACTTGGGCCCGGTCGCGCCTGATCTTCTTCAGTACTCTGGGCAGAAGTGGTATAGGCGGAAAGGCGTACAACAGGCCGCAGCTCCACTCGCGACGAAAAGCGTCTCCGAGCGAGTGCCGCCTTGGAAACTCCAACGCGCAGAACTGCTGACATTGCGCGTTCTCTTCTGTGGCGAATAGATCTAACCAAGGCTCTCCCCATTGTCGAAAGAGACCTTGCGCCACGTCCGAGTTCAGACGCCATTCGTGATCCATCATGCACCGGCGGCTGAGTTCGTCCGCCCTGGCATTCAGAGAACCTGCCAGGTGTTGAACCACCAGAGTCACGCCCTGATGTTCCAGCCACTGCCAGAGGCGCAGAGCCTCCTGGCAAAGGGTCCACGACCCCACACCGCCCTGTTTGCTGCAGTACCACATGGCGGTGGTGTTGTCGGTGAACACTTGCACCACGCTCCCCCTGACAGAGGGGAGGAATGCTTTCAGTGCAAGACGAATCGCCCGCAGCTCCAGAAGGTTGATGTGGAGCCGGGACTCCGCCGGAGACCAGAGGCCTCTGATCTCCGCCTCTCCCATGTGGCCTCCCCAGCCCTGGAGGGACGCGTCCGTCACAACTACGTGCTCCGGCTGGGGTAGAGAGAGGGGTCTGCCACTGACCCAGTCGCGGTCCGTGAGCCACCACTGCAGTTGCTTCGCAGTGCCCTCCGAGATCAGGACATGATCGGACAGGTTGCCCTGATGCTGGGCCCACTGAAACTTCAGGTCCCACTGCAGAGCCCGCATCCGCCACCTGGCGTGACGCACCAGAAGGATGCAGGAGGCCATCAGTCCCAGAAGCCGCAGCGTCAACCTGACCGAGACCCGGGATAACGGCCCGAAGATAGGAATCAGAGCCTGAATATCCCGAACCCGCTGCTCGGGTGGGTAAACCCGAAACTGCGCCGAGTCGAGAACCGCTCCGATGAAGAGGAGCTTCTGAGAGGGACACAGGTGTGACTTCGGCACATTGATGGAGAACCCCAGCAAGTGCAGGAGGTCGGCCGTAGTCTGGAGGTGGCTGACGACTGTCTGGGGCGAGCCCGCCTTCAACAACCAGTCGTCGAGGTAGGGGAAGACTGATACCCCTTGCCTGCGCAGATGGGCTGCGACCACCGCCATCACCTTCGTGAACACCCGTGGGGCGCTGGTAAGGCCGAAGGGGAGCACGGTAAACTGAAAATGCTCTTGGCCTACCGTGAACCGCAGGTAACGCCGGTGGGCCGGCAGGACGGGGATGTGGAAATAGGCGTCCTGCAAGTCCAACGCTACCATCCAGTCTCCTGGGTCCAGGGCAGCCAGGACCTGAGCCAAAGTGAGCATCTTGAACTTCTCCGTCCGGAGGAAGCCGTTGACGTTCCGTAGGTCCAAGATAGGGCGTAGGCCCCCTTTGCCCTTCTTGGGTACCAGAAAGTAGTGGGAATAACAGCCACGTCCTACTTCTGGCCCAGGAACGCGCTCGATGGCCCTCTTGGCCAAGAGGGCCGAAACCTCCTCTTGCAGAAGTTGCAAGTGATCCCCCGACACACGGTGGTATTGAGGTGGCATGGATGGAGGGGAAGACTCGAAGGGGAGGGAGAAACCCCTTCGGACAATTTGCAGCACCCACCTGTCCGAAGTGACTGTATGCCAGTGGGAGAGGTGATGGCGAACCCTGCCTCCCACAGGCGTCACATGGGCCTGAAAGCTCGGACTAGGAAGGTTTTGAGGCGGGGGCTGCTGAGGGAGGTGTGGACTGGCCTCGCCGCTGTCCCCGACCACCGCCACGGCGGTTCCCACGGCCGCCACCGCGTTGCTGAACATGCTGCGGCGCGTGGCTGACGGTCCGTGGTGGGGCGCCCCTTCCGTGGCCACGAAAGGAGCGAAAGGCACCCGATTGCTGGCGTGGGGCCGCAAGGCCCAAGGACTTGGCCGTGGCCCTGGAGTCCTTAAAACGTTCCAGCGCATGGTCTGCCTTGTCGCCGAAGAGGCGACGGCCATCAAACGGCATGTCCAGGAGAGTGGCCTGGACATCGGCCGAGAAATTGGCGGACCTCAACCAGGCGTGGCGTCGAACCGCCACCGTCGTTGCCATCGCCCTGCCCAGTGAGTCCGTGGTATCCAGCCCACACCGGATGGAAAAGCGTGCCGCATCTCGGCCGTCCGCAAGGGTTTGGCTGAGTTTAGCCCTGACCTCCTCAGAGCATTGTGGCAGCACCTCCGCAACCGTGTCCCACAAAGTGTGGGTGTAGCGGCCCAAGAGACAGTTGGTGTTCACTGACCGGAGCCCTAGGCTCACAGACGAGAAGACCTTCTTCCCGAACTGCTCAAATCTCTTGGATTCCCTGTCGGGCGGGGCCGACGGGAATGCGGACTGGGAGTTGGAGGCCTGGATGACCAGGCTCTCGGGGGTGGGGTGGGTGGACAAAAAGCAAGGGTCGCCCGGTGCCGGGCGGTAGCGTCTGGCCACGTTCCTATCCACAGGGGGACCTGTGGCGGGCTTGGACCAAGTGCCCAGCAGAACGTCACACAAGGCCTCATTGAACGGCAGAAGGGGCTCCGCGGAGCCGGACTGCTGTTTGAGTACCTCAGTGAGGAGATTAGTCCTCACGGCCGCGACGGGGAGCTCAAGGTGTAGGGCCTTAGCTGCCTTCGTCAACACTACACTGTAAGCAGAACCCGCCTCCGAAGCCACAGTCGGGGGCGACGTAAATCCAGTGTCTGGCGATGTGTCAATACCACTGGCCTCCCCAAGCTCATATGTCCAGTCCTGATGAGACTGGCAATCACGTGCCAGAGGGTCCTCGGACCCCTCCCACTGCTCCTCGTCACCCGGCTCCTGGAGACCAGGATCAACAGCCAGGGCCTCCTCGTGGAGATAGAATTCTCCGAAGGTCGTCGGAATCGGCGCCCAGCGGCGCCCCTCCGACGCCTGAGGCGGACCGTAGGAAGCATTGGGGTCGGCAACCACTACGGCTGCCGGGGACGACACCTGAAGGGACGTCGCCGGTGAGGTCGTAGGGTCGACCGGCGAGGTCCCGGATCCGGAGCCGGATCCAGCGAGGTCGCGCGGCGCCGGGACCGAAGTCGCCAGCGGCGCCGGGGCCGAAGCACCCGACGACGTCGGGGCCGAAGCGCCCGACCCGGAAGGACCTCCAGACGGAGCCGATCGGCCCGAAGGCGCCACGGGAACCGACTGAGGAGGGAGGGCCCTCATGGCCATGAGGTACCTCTCGACCTCCTCCTGCGACGCGCCGTGCCCAGGGACCCGAAGGTGTGGGGCAGGCGGCGACGCTTGCGACTCCCGCGGAGCCGCGTGGGCGGTGTCGCCCGAATCCCCGGTCGCATCGTGCGAGCGACGGGGCGGGTCGGAGGACCGATGGTGTCGCTCCGACCTCTCATGCCTCTTTCCTGAGGACTTGGAACCAGACGATCGGTGACCACTCCCGGAACGTCGATGACTCCGACCTCGCGACCTCTCCCTCGACCTCCCGTGGGACCGGGACCGGGATCTGGAGCGGCGCGGGGCCGACTGCCTCAGCTCGAGACGCTTGCGGGACCGCTCCCGCCTAGCCTTCGACGTCAGGGCCCGGCAGTCGTCACAGGTTCGATCGTCGTGGTCGAGGCCTAAGCACTTCAGGCACCGGCGATGGGGGTCCGTGACCGACATGAGTCGGCCGCACTTCGAGCAAGGCTTGAACCCGGGCATCCCTGGCACCGATAGTCGAGAATCGACTTAGTAGAGGATCAAAAGATCAAAAAAAAAGTTTTCAGTCAAAAAGTGACTGGGGGTAGAGCTTCTTCCGGATCTGCGCTAGCTGGCGCGGAAAAA
Source organism: Lissotriton vulgaris (assembly GCF_964263255.1). Lineage (NCBI taxonomy): Eukaryota > Metazoa > Chordata > Amphibia > Caudata > Salamandridae > Lissotriton > Lissotriton vulgaris. Next base: position 196,773,444 of record NC_141698.1, on the reverse strand, counting down.
AGAAGAACTGACGTCAGCGCGCATGGGCGCCGTCTATATACTCCGATGACGTCATCCCGGCGCTCACGACGCCGAGGACGGACGCGGAGCCGCAGACGACGCCTACCAGTGCGCAGGGGTATTGCTACGCAAAAATTTCCGGATCCAGTCTGACGCCTGGGGATATTCTAAGGTAAGGAATCTATCACTAACGTGTCTCTTTCAGATAATATCTTCTATGTACGGTACCCCTAACTCAGCATGACTGACATAGGTTGAAACGCTATACGGTACTATTAATAGGGATTTTAAGAAGTTGTCCTCTACTACTTGTAGTGTTTTTTGTATTTACATAACCCCATACCCCTGCACCATATGTAGCAACTGCCACGCAGGTAGCTCTGTACACAGTTAAAAGCTCCCTGATAGGTTTTTTGCTTATCATTCTACTGAATGTTTTCAAAGCTGTGATAGATTTACAGAACAGTAATCTCCTGGATTATATTGAGTCATTCCAACAGCCTGTTCCATCGAACAATACTCCAAGATATGGAAACGTGGGGGTCTGTTCAAGTCGTTTAGAGCCGACAAATATTGTTTTACCCTTTTTGTGCTGTCCAGGGCCGTATGTCATACTAAAGGTCTTTGTGCAGTTAATTTTTAGATCTAGATTAGTCATTAAAGCTGTAAAAGAGTTAACCACCATTTGCATGGCCAGCGGTGACCTGGCCATTAAAACTGCATCGTCAGCATATAGGAGCGCAGGGACAGACCTTCTCCCAACAAGTGGCATGTCCCTGCACTCCTCCAGCAAAGTTTTTTCAAGACCATTAATATCGATTGTAAACAAAAACAGAGCGAGGACACGCAGCCTTGCCGCACTCCTCTTGATATGGTGAATGAATCAGTACATTCTCTGCTCTTTCCATACCTAACCCGCGCTTTAGCCCCCATGTAGAGTTTTTTGAGAAAATTAATTATGCCTACCTCTACTTCTAGGATCTGGAGGACCAACCATAGCTTGGAATGGGTGACACAGTCAAAAGCTGACGTTAAGTCAACAAATGTTAAAAATATTCGACCACCCTTTGCTTTAGTATACTTTTCTAATAATAAATGCAAATTGAAACCTTGGTCAATGGTACCTAGTCTCTTCCTAAAACCATATTGAAGGTCGCTTACTACAGACCGCTCATCAGTCCATAATTGCAGTCTATTTAAAATTATCCTGTCCAGAATTTTAATGGTAGAGTCCAAAAGCGAAATAGGGCGATAACAATGGTAGCTCGATCTGTCGCCCTTTTTAAAAATAGGGACTATTATTGACTCACACCATGAGGATAATAACCCATAGGAACAGGATGCATTAAAGAGTTGGGTAAGCAACGGGCCCCAAAGATCCATGTTGGTTTTATAAAAGTCAACTGGAACGCCATCGGGGCCTGGATCTTTACCCAGCACTAGCTCTTATACTCCTATTTACTTCGCTCAGTGCGATACCCAGTTCCAGCTTGACCCTGCTCTGTGCTACCTCAGACCTCTCTGTGTCATCATTAAGGGCTTGATCATGGTTCATTTTAGCACTATAAAGTTCTTCATAGTGTTTGACCCATTCAGTTTCGGAAATAGCTATCTCGACCCTAGCCTTTGCTTTATCAATAAAAAGGGGAGCATTAACCACTTTCCAAAAGGCGGCCGAATCCTTATTCTGCGATGCCTTACACAGTGCATCCCATGCTTCCTTTTTATTAGTGTCTATCCTTAACTTAAGATTTTTCTTGTACTCCTTTCTTAACTTTCTTACAAGATTCATGTCTCTAATAGGAGCATTCAAAGCGAGCTTCAGCTTGGTACAGGTCTTGGTGCAGACTGTGTCAAACCAGCTCGATTGGTTAACCTTGGGATTTTTTGTCTCTACCCATAGGGCATTTTTAATATTTTCAGCTATAATTTTAAAATTGGACACGATAACCGAATCATCCGCATTGTCCTCAAGACATGCTTTAATGTTAAAATTAAATTTTTTAATCACTTTATTCAAATGGTCTTCAGGTACTATTTTACTCCATTTAAGGGTATAACCTTTCTGCTGATTAAGAACTATATCCTGAACTTCTTTATTTGGGGCACTTATATTGGGGAGGTCTTTGCCTAGTTGTGCAATCTCCAGGTTAGAGGGATATGATCGCTCAAGGGATTATCAAGAGTTATAAATGCTAGCACCTCCCCACCGTATCGGGCTGATATCAATACAAAATCTATGGTGGAATTTGCACCTCTGCCGTTAAACGTTGGACGGAAAGGGACCTCGATCTTGCCAGTTCTATTTGCGAAGTCCAAATCACAGGTAAAAATTATCTCATTTAAGTGATTCCCACAGGCAGTGTGCTCAAAATGGCTTAAGCTAGTTGCCTTGTCTAGCATTAAGCCACAAGTACCCTTTTCACCATATTTGCATAGGGAGCAATTGAAATCACCACCTCAGATTACGCAAACTGATTTCACCCTCCCTTCCATCTGACTTTTAATATCTTTACCCAGACTTATGAATGTTTGTTCCATGGCGGCCACCGGCAAGTTGTTGTAAAAATTTACAACAACCAAGTGTAGGTCTCGTTCAATCACAATTCTAATTATGTGGTAGAACCTAGTATTAACAACCATCTCGATCTTACAGCACTTTAGCAGGTTAGACACACAGGTACACTGACCTCCTTTGGCCCTGCCGTAAGGGGAGGGAATTGCTGGTGAGTGAAAAGTCTTAAAGCCGCACAAATGCGAAGCTTCTATCACCCAAGTCTCTTGTAGACTTACAATATCGTAGTCTTTGATCTCGTTCAACCATGTGGGATTTGAAAGTTTCGTTTTGAGACCCGCAATATTCCAAAATATAATTGACCAAGATCTCCCTGTAGTTGTAACTTCCTCCATGACAGTGGGTTCAGGAGTACCTGGATTGTCTACTGTTAAGATGGTCAAATTATTATGATTGTAAACCATAGTTCCAACACAGTCTTTGTCAGAGACCTCTGTGCCTATTCCTGGATCCGCCCTACTGTTACCATCTCTGTTGGTTACCTTATCCTGTTTTATGCTTCCATTAACCATGGGAATATCTAAAATCACGCCCTTATCGCTGCATCCCAGTCAGCCCACTCCCTCCAATCCATGAAGTGTCTCAAAACGATTAAACAAGGGGAGACAGAACTCTTGCCTATGTGTGATATTTGGTCGTCTATGTGGCATATCTATCCTATTTAGCTAGAAAAGTGGGGTACCAAACGCTGAGAGAGGATGAAAATAGCTCAAATCAAGGGTTTGGATCCCACCCTCCCCTCTATGTTCTTTCCCATCACATATGAACCGTACCACCCTGGGATCCCTAAAGTTCACAATTATACAGTCCCCCTTTACCCCCAGATCCTTACGTCTGCGTCCCAACCAGCTCACCGTTCTAACATGTACAATTTCCGTGTTTGTGTAGCCCGGAAGTGATCTATTGCTATGGAGTCAGAAGATAACTTTGTTTTTCAATTCCCTGTGGGTTTCCAATTTTTCCTGTTGGATCTCTGGTACCCCTGTCAATATCACAGTATACGGGGCAGAGTCTGGGGGTAGATTGATACAAGGATGCTTCTTTTTCCCACCCTCTGGGCCGAATACCTTTTTTCCTTTGTTAGTTACCCCTACGACTAGTTTTGAGGTTGCCAACTCCTTTCTACCATTCCTCCCTGATACTTCTACTCCCTCACTACTAAATTATTTTATCTTTTTTGCCTCTGTAATACCCCCATTATCAGTATGTTTTTGTTGACCGTTCTGTCTAGATTGTTTTTCTTGTGGGGGAACTATTAGAGTACCATTAAGTTCTGGAGCTATTCTTTCTTGTACTGTACAATCAGAGTCCTGTATGGTACCCACAGCTTTTTCCAATGTGTTTGATTTAGCTATTACAATTCTTTCTAGTTTCCCCAAGTTTTCCTTCATTAATTTTATCCTTTCAAATAGGGGTAACATCAGTGACTTCATTAGATGTTCTATGTGTCCCAGGAGGCCATCAGGAACTTGAGTTACCAACGGCGGGCGCTGTGGCAGCTCAAATATTAGTTTACCTTGATCTTGATTAGGCAGCCGAGGGGGCATGTTGTTAACTGACCATTGGGTGGGTTTAGTCATATCCCCACCTGAATTAATAGTTTTAATAACTTTTGGGCATCTACCCTTTTGTACGCCTCCCCCACGCTTTCTTTTCTCAGTCTTCGTATGTACATCTATATCCTTTGTAAACCTATAATAACTGATAAAACCCCACTGAAAGAAAAGTAGCCCTCACCGGTAAAAACATATAAACACTGAAAAAACACCTGGACAACTGCAAACTAAATGCCATTCAAAGAAAGGAAAAAAGAGTGAAAGTCATTTTTTTCTTCCTGAAGGGGTCAATACAATGTAACTTTGTTATACAAGTAGCAGTAAGAAAGACTGGCTAACATTATTCTGCTTGAGTTTTGTTCTTTAGGGATGCCACTAAAACAGTGTTTCTTCTTCCTTTAACTTTTTCAATTTTGTGGCCTTTGGTCTAAAGATGCAGGGTTTAGTTTCATGTTTTAGGTCTAGTTTAATTATTTTATAAACTATAGAGAATCAGGAAATATCAAACTCATATTTGATATTTTGGCTGCATTCGATTCTTTCACCGAAAGGTAAAATGGCTGGTTTCATAAAAATCTTTCCTAATATGTGTCATCACATTTACCCACAGAGAATGGGTAAAAACCCTTAATACATCAGACCATAGTTTCTAGTGGGTCAGTATTGATAGTAGGTGAATTGCCAACACCTCAGGCTTTAAACCTTCAATGCAAGGTATAGTGACAAGTATATATATCACCAAGCATCTGGGATAGTGGTGAAAACATGACACCAGACTTTTGGAAAACATGGAACACAGTGTCACTTGTAATGCTCTGCAAAAAAGGTTCTTTCCAAGTTCAAAAAAGATTAGAGTGATATTGTTTGTATTTGCAGTGATTCAGCTACGTATATAAAAAAGTTGTGAACCCTCCCAAACAGTTGGAGGACTGCCCAGCGCTTAAACAACCATTTAACATCTTCTTTGGGGTGGAAGTGCCATCCCCATGCATCTGCAGCCCCCAACCGCACTTGTTGGTACATCGTTTTGCTGGCCATCAGAACCAACAGTAGAAACATCATGTCACAAAAATGTTTTCATGGTTTCAGGAGGTCAGCCCAGTCTCTCCACTGAGTTACCAGATGCTAGACCATCCGGGAGCACCCCTTAACGAATACCCTGGTTACCAGAGCACTTGCATCAACCAAGGATTGTTAAGTGTCCAGCCTGGACATCACCACCGTCAAAGCTGACCTGCACGAAGAGGTACATCAGGACCGATGAGGTTCACACCTAGAGTGGCCCTGCTGTCTTGACCCCCACCCCTCACGGGTCAAACAGAGAGGCCTGAGAGCCTCCAACATAAGTGGTCAGCCGACTAACACCTCTGCACCCGAGCCCCACAGCCCGGGTTCACAACAACCGTCTGCAGCCGCTTGTCTTAAAGACCCTCACAAGTCGAGCCCCTCTCTGGGTTTTGTCAGACTTGTCCCCAAGTGTACCCTTGCAGCCTTTGTTTTCAGGTGCCCATTGACTTCATCAGAGGGCATTCCAACCCGTCCAGCATTTCTGCGCTCATATGCGCAAAAGCAGGTAAACTAAAACTGCTGGTGTTTCTTAAACCATGGTCTCCCTAGCACCTTAAGTTCCAAAGGGCACCACCTAACGTACGAGCTACTTACCTTTGGTAACGATGTATCTGGTAGAGACAATTCTAGCAGCTGATTCCTTAACGTAAAATTATCCCCAGGCGTGAGCCTGGATCCGGAAACATTTTTGCCACCGCATCCTGGCGCGCCGGCATCACGCGACTCCGCCCAGGCATCGCCCGCGTATACTACGTCAGCGAGGCCACATAAGTCTCACCCCGGCGCGCCTACGTCAGTTTTCTCCCGAGAACTTTTCCGAACCACAACGCGGAGCCACCAGACAAACTGTGGGATAATGGGAGCAGTGTGCGAAGAGCAGAAAAAGGAATGGAGATGAACAACACCATAAGGAGAGGTACAAACACTGAAGTACCCAAAGGCAGGGAAAGAACAAAGCACAGCCCTGAGCAGGCACCCTGCCAGCATGTAGACAGTTGCCCCCTTGAGACAATGGAACATATGCAAAACGTCATGACAACATGTAGCAGGGCTAGAACCACAACCAAGAACAACAAAGGGGCACCAGCTCCAAGACAAACAGGGAATGACAATTTCCAAAGCAACCCCAGCACAGAGTGCGACAACCCCCCAAGAAACAAAGGGCAAGGCACGCCCAGATGACTCCAACCCAGAGGTTAACAGAGGGGTAAGGACCCTTAGTAACAAAGAGGGAGGGAGGGGAGGGACGAGAGGAAAGGCAAGGCTCAATCCTGGAACAACCAGAGCAGAGGGGCACAGGAGAATCTACAGACTCATCCTCCAAAGCGCCAAAGAGGAGGAAAGGAACAAGAACAAGACAAACCATCCTGTCAAAAGAAGAGAGCGCACTCACAGAAGACATAGCCACCCACCAGGAGGCGAGTGCAGAAGACCAAGCCAAGGGTCCTCGCAGAACGGGGGGAAGGGTAGGCCGTTAAGGAATCTGCGGCTAGAATTGTCTATACCAAATACATTGTTACCGAAGGTAAGTAACTCGTACATCTGATAGAGACTACTAGCCGCAGATTCCTTAACGTAGAATAGATACCGTAGACATACCCAGGGGGAAGGAGGGTCTGCGAAGGACCCCACCAGTCTGGACATTACAGAGGGCCCCACATGGGACTAGTCCAACAGGCAGGGCGAAAAGCCTGCTCCCAGGCAAGGGGAAACCTCACAGGCAGAACACCACCGACCCCAACAGGGGTGTGGGATGAAGAAAAGAAAAAGAGGAAGCCCGTTCACACTCAACAGAGGAACCAGTGCAAGGCCGGGGAATTCCAAGCGCCCCAAGCCCCTACAAGGCCACAGAACCCTCATCCAAGGCCAAGGCAAGGAAGAGGAAGAAGAAAGACCTAGAGGGCCCAAGGAGACGAGGGAAAAGAAGGCGAGCCCACCACAGTCGGAAGGCAACAGACCAGACAGAACGGGGCTGACAGCAATAAAGAAGTCGGAAGCAGTAAGGACAGCCCTGGGGCCCCGCGAAGGACTGGGCAGGCGACGCCAGAAAAAAGGAGGAGCACAAAACCATCTCAGCCCGAGGACAGAGAACATGAAGGCAAAGAGGAGCCCGGACACACCTCAGCGAGGGGCCGAGCACAAGACTCAAGAAGCAGTACCAGAGCCACGACGCTAGGCCGCAGACAGGTCAGACCTGGAGAACAGCGCAGCGACCCCGGAGAGGGACACCTCGGGGCGCCACCAAGGTAGTCCATTCCAGCAAAAGGGAATTGCACCAGCAACGTACATGAACGCCAGAGAGAGCAGAGGCTCGAAGGCAACCACAACTCCCCAGCACAGCATAAGCTATATAACAGCTACCACTATCCTACATAGGGTAAGTTAAGTCCCAATACATAGGAACCCTCTTTGGAAGAAACTTCTGCAGCAGAGGACAACAGAAAGAGTCGCAGGAAAAAAACAAACAGCAGAAGGCTTGTCAAGCAGCCCAAGAGAAAAACAGGAGGCCTAATCTCAGGGCCAACCTGGTGCAGATAACCCAAGTTAAAACACACAGTGAAGAAGGACCGTCCAGCAGCCAACAGTACCACAGTCTCACCAAAGAAGACTCGAGTGACTCACCCAAAAGGAGAAGCATCATCATGAGCTAGTCCAACTCACAGGTCACTGAGGGGGAGAAGAGGGAGAGGGAGGAGGCCGAAGCCCTGCCAAGAACCTCCGGACGGCCGACTCGGCTAGGGCATGGAACTGAAGAGTGCCATCGAAGGGAAGGTCAATCAGCCGTTCCCTAACATTTTCCGGGAATACACTGTCCCGAAGCCAAGCATGGCGGTGAAGGGCAACCGAAGAAGCCATGACACAACCAAGCACCTCTGATATGAGCGCCAGGGCCAGCAGCAGTCGGCAGCGTAGCGGCGTCACCTCGGCCTCAGGTAAAGCCACGGCCTGTCCAGAGGACCGAGAGGGGCTCGGGGATGCGACCAGAGCCCCGGCGACCTCCCACGACACCACAGGGACTCCCGCAGGAGTTTGTGGCGAAGCAGAGGTGCCGTGGTCCGAAGGAGGGACCCCTGAAGGGCCGCACCCCAACAGCACCACAACCTCCAAGCCTAGAGCCGAGTCAGTCGGCGCCAGGGACGCCACAGAGGGCCCCGCACAACGCAAGGGATCCGCTGACGTCCCAGGAGGGGAAGAAGGAGGAGGAGAAGCCAGCGAGGCCTGCAAAGCTGCCGCGTATGTCTCGATCTGGGCTATCGATGCCCCCTCACCGGGAAACAGTGAGTAGGGAAACAATACGCGGGCCGCATCACCCGCCGAGAGCCCACGCCCCCAACAGGCCAGAAACCAGCCCTCGGGGACAAACTGCAACACTTACCAATCGGGGAGTGACGCTCTTGCGGCATAGGAGAAGGATGGGGGCGACAGCGACAATGGCTGCTTCTGAACCCTTCCGCAGAAGTTGATAGAGGTGAAGAAGCCGACCTGGACAGACGAGCCGAGAGAAGTTTTATCCGGCGCTCCCGCCGCGACTTCGGCTTCAACTTTTGGCACGCCTTGTAATCAGTGGAGCCGTGATCTTCCCCCAAACACCACATACAAATGAGGTGAGGGTCTGTCGCCTACATAAGGCATCCACACAACGAGCAGGTTTTAAAGCCCGAAGGCATCCGCACATTGTACCCACAGATACAGAAGGAAAAAAGGGGCATAAACAGGCCCGGGCATGAACCAGATCCACGCTGCACGCAAAAACCAAAAAAACTGATGTAGGCGCGTCGGGGTGGGACTTATGTGACCTCGCTGACGTCACGTACGCGGATGACGCCTGGGCGGAGTCGTGTGATGCCGCCCCCCCGGCACAGGGATGCTGTGGCAAAAAAGTTTCCGGATCCAGTCTCACGCCTGGGGATAATCCTACATTAAGGAATCTGCGGCTAGTAGTCTATCAGATTTCGACTACAAGTAGATGCTTGCAGAACAAGTCTTTCCTCCCATAGGATAACATTACGGTGTTCGAGGCTCGTACCTCAAAAATTATTCGGGTATTTTATACATTTTTTGTAAAACCAATGAATCGAAAAGTATTTACCCGATTCCAATTATCTTGGTGTCTGAAATATAAAAATGTGTTCTTTTTATAAATTGGTCTCAGATTTTTGGTGGAATGTGTGTACCATTGATTGACTGTGTGTGGAACAAATGCTTAACATTTGCCTCTGATAAGCATAACCTGCTAGACCACACTTCCGCAAATAGAGGACTTGTAATTATTAAAGTTAGACCAATAGGGGTTGTCTGCACTTTTTGCATGGTATGCACTTACATTTGCCCACTACATACAAAGCCAGCTTCCTACAGACAGAGAGCACATTGGGTTGCACTTCATTGCCCAGTATCAATGATCCACGATACAGTGGTGCAAAGATCAGAGGCTGCCTGGAATGGAGACTGTTGCAAATCCAGGGAGTCCAACTGGCACTGATGGTGCACCGGCCTGTAGTGTCCCAGATGAAGTCCTTGCAGGTCCTTGGTGACTAGAGGAACATCGGATGATCCAGTGACTAGCCAAATATGGGCAGCATGGCTTCACTAAAGTCCTGGATTTGTGTGGTGTGGCGATAGATACAGGAAATCGGGCTGGCTTAGAAGAAGATTGGCTTTGGGACAGAGACTGAGAAAGTTAAAGGTCTCACACTTCCTCTAGAGTTTGAATGGCAGGAAGGGACCACAGTTCTGTTAAGAGTTTTTAGGTTTCATCTACTTATCCGAAGACTTAGAGTGTGACACAAATCAGCCTTTGGGACAACTTCAGGAGCGGGACTTGGTCCGGGACCCTTCCTTCAAACTTGACTGGTCATGGCATGGAGTTTTCCAGTGCTTGCCAATGTAGTTTGGATTCACAGGGCAGTCACTGCAGACCTTGGAGTTGTGCTCCAATGCCAGGCACCACAGGCTAACTTGGAGAAGATTTCTCACAGACATTTGCTTGCGACAGTCCCTACAAGGTTTGAACCCTGGAGTTTTACATAGTTACCTTTTTGGCTAGCACACAAGTTTTAGAAAACATTTTAAGGCATAACTGGCTCAAAGTAAACAGGCGGAAACAAAGAAACTAATATCAAAGCAAATGGGTGATGCTTACATGTGACTCCACATGTCACTTCCGAGCAGAATGAAGTCGGTGCACAGTCGTATGACACCACCTGCAGGTGCGCAGTGGTACTACTGAAGATTTTCCGGATCCAGTGTGATGAATAGAGAATGTTCAAAAGGGGAGATGTGTGGTTAAAAGTAGCTATCTGAAGGATATATTTAGCTTCAATGTACAGAAATCTTGCATGTGGGAGAAATGAGGGATCAGGAATGACTCCAAAAAAATATCGCCCTCTGCCATCATAAGAATAGGCAAAGCTCTTTTGGCTTTTGCATAGCATGCTTGGATACTGACTATCCATCTGGCTATGCCCGATTTAGATAGAGCACTCCCTTTTTGGGGTTTGGAAAATGCTACAAAGTTGTTGCGTCTTTCTAAATGCTTTTGTCTTGTCTATGTAGTACATGAGGGCTCGCTTTACATCTAAGGTATGGAGAACCCGTACTGCAACCGAGTCAGGTTGTGGAAAGAAAATGGGAAGTTCAATGGATTGGTTCAGGTGGAACAAGGAGACCAATTTTGGAACGAATTTGGGATTCCCTATTCATGTGCACTTGAGAGAAAGGATCTTCCTGTGTTAATGCCTGGAGCTCACAAACATGCCAGAGTGAAGTGATGGAAACAAGAAAATTCATCTTCCAGGAGTGAAACTGAAGAGGGCAGGAGTAGGAAGGCTAAAAAGGTGGGCCTTAAGTCTTGTGAGGAAAATGTTGAAATTCCACGATGGTGCCGGGAGACCAGAGGTGGAATTGCCCTAGAGGTCATCCATGAAAGCCTAAATGACTAGTTTTCTGAAGAGGAGGATGTGTTGTCTGTTCTGAAGATATGCAGCCACTGCTGCCAGCTGAAGGCGAATGGAAGTGAAGGCTAGACCACATGTCTGCAGGTAGCACACTTTATCTTGGGCCCTGGTGTCGGAAGCTGGCTCTCTATAAAATGCACCAAAGTGATGTGCACAGTGCAGAGCCTAGGTATCCCTTATTAGTGTACAGAGGTTTGCTCTAGCAATCCCAAGATGCTCTCTTTGTGGTAATGTGGTTGAACAGCCTTAGGCGTATCAAAGCCATGTCGGACTTGAGGCAATCTTTAATGTAATGCAATCTTTAAATCAGTTTATTTTCGGAGTTACCAAAAATTGTGCAAATCATCCCAATGAATAACTTATTATGCACCTATTATCACCATTGAATGCTACCTATTCTAACATTACATCTGTCAATTTGTTTTCCTTGAAACTGAAAAGGGACACTGATGAAAAACGTTAAAATGTCAGCAGAGATTTGAATTAGTGTATCTAGCTCCTAGGAATATGTGAGCTCCAACTTTGTAAAAATGAAAGGAGCGAAGTGAATGTTAATGGTGGTGGTGTTTTATCTAGGAACCTGAATCAATATTGCTAATTTATGCCCTTGTAGGGCTATAATCAATAATATCCCTATAATGGCATAAGAATCAGATCCATATTTAAGTAAATAGCCCTTGCAGTCCAACGCACGTCAGAAGCTACTTCCTTGGATTCCTAGAAAGCACGAGTTCTTTCGACACACCAAACCTCCAGCAACCTGGGAAATCCCCATTTGCTTTTGTTTTGATTTGTCATTAAACTCCTGCGAACACTAAAGGAACAGTCAGTTCTTAGTGACATCTTTATTGACGTCTTATGTCCAAACCTTACGTCAAACTAGGCACCTTTCAGGTATAAATATACCAACGTTGCCTTAAGCAAACACACGGTGGTGGTTTTGGAGCCGAACAGCTATCTACTTGCCCGAGAGCCCAGCTGATGAGAGAGCCCTCGGACGCTGCCCCTCCTCTTTGACGCACTGAGAGAGACGCTGTCTTTTCTCCTGCCGAGAAATCCAGCTCCGGTGTTCTCAGCCGCCTTCGCGGTCTGCTGGGATATCGAGTCCTGAAAGAGAGATACCGGACCTCCTGCATTCTATTACCCAGGTACGGAGTTGACTAAATCCTTAAAGAGAATTCTTGAGTCAGATTCTTGGCAAAACCAACTTAACTTAAACTGCTACTTACTTACTCCTTCCCACGTATTAGGCTTAGGTCAGGTACACCGGGGTAGGCGTATTTGGAAGCACCAGTTGAGTACGTTAGTCAATGTATATATGTATGTATATCTTTTATCCATTTTAAAGTATCTTATGGCTAAGAAACCATACCAATGCTTTTACAGTATTATTTCATAATACTATTTTTACTGTACGCACTTTACATTAAGTATTGCAATTATGGCAATTCATTTCTCTTGCATGAGATAGAAGACTGCTCAATAAATTACACCTTTTATTGAAAACGCCCGTCTCTCTTCTCTCTGCACTCTGGTGAAACTAAGTACGCACATTTGACTGAGTGAGATAGCTGTCTATTGTTTACTCACGACTCTAGAGATACACTCTTATTTTGAGGGCGCAAAGTTGTCATGTTATATGGTTGTCGGAAGCTAATCCCTTCTTGTCTATCCAGGGAGGTTAAACTCCTCCTCGTTTATTCGAGAAAGTTTCTAGTGACCTCTGAGCTAGCTGGCAAACCTTAAGTCTAATATAGTCAGTAGAGACCTAGTCGACCTCAGTCCTACGTCTACACTACTGAATATATTATTCCAATGCGCAGAGCCTATTGGGAATATAGGAACTACACTACAGTGGGTGTACTCTTTAGAAACTTATGGGCTCAAACATTTGGCCCACACCTCTTGGGGCCAGTGAAACATGAATCTTGCTTAGTTTTCGTCTCAGAATGCTGTATAAAATCCTCCTGTTTGGCGGCATGTGTACAGGAATGGTTTACTTTCTGTGCATAACTCCCAGTTATTTGTTGGGCTTAGAAATAGTATATGCTTGTTGTCAAAATTGAGAAGTGGGCATTGATCGCAGGAGTGTCTACAGTGACTTGCAGAAAGAAAACAAAGTAATTTATCACCCTATTCTTTGACTAGCATCATGGATGCAATCAATAGTTAAAGTAAAGTAACTGTCTGTCAGGGTACCAACTGTCCGATTTACCCTACATGTAAATAAAATCCTGCTGTTCGTAGAAATTTTAGCAATGACTAGATGTGATAGTAACTGACCATCTATTTATTGCTGTTCTGTTGCGTTTTTAACCCCTCCCATCACCTACCAAGAAGAAAAGTGCCCCTTTTTGTGATGGTCAACCCCACTTTTTCCCCATTAATTTGGATGTTTTTCAACTGATATGCACTGGGTTTCTGCTAACCAGGCACCAGTGCTCTTTCCCTAAAACAAGGTAAAATGGTCTAATTGGCAGACACATTGGCACTCCTGTAAGTCCCTAGTAAGTGGTATCCCTGGTGCATAGTTAAACACAAGCAGTGGTTTGGTATAGGTTAGCTGGCGCCACTTAGAAAATCTCACAATTGATTTGACTTTAAAGGCTATATCTGACGGTGCTAAAAGGTAGAAGGAACCACCTTAATCCTTCCAAATGCGGCACAAGCCTTACAAAAGCTACGACACTCCTTAGCACACGTAAGTCACAGTAATGTCATATATACAAGTGTTTCCACATTTCTTCTGATACAATCACGAGGAGTAGTTATTTTTGGTACATCAGATTCGTGTTTATTCCTGTTCACTGGAAACTTTCCATACAGCCTATTGGCTGTAGCTTGTATTATGTCTCCCTATTGGACTCCCATACAAATTGCATACGACCTGCCATTGCGGACTGCGTGTTGTGGTGCAAAATATGAAAAACACGACATGGCACGCTTACTGTGCGCCATGCCAGTCACTGCATGGAATATATACAAGTCACCCCTTTAGCAGGCCTTGTAGCCATAAGGAAGGATACATTATATTACATGTGAGAACATAACTGCTTGAGCAAATATGCTCCTGGGCTGTCTAGTCCATTTACTAGACGGTACAAGTGAACAGGGAAGCAATCTTAAGTATATGTACTGGATTCTGGTCATTAAGTGTGCCCCAGCTACATGATGGCTGAAACCTATTATGTTGGTAAATCTGTACTTTTGCCAATGTGAGATTTATTATGAAATGCATCCTGAGGTCACCTTAGAGGGGCACCCTGAAAAACCTACTACTATTTTGTGTTCTTGCTGACTGGTCTTGTCCAACCTGCCACCAGAGACTTGTTTCTGACCCCTGCATTTGAGAGCCCACTCTCTCTGAGAACAGTGCCTGCTCCGGAGGAAGGTGTTCACACCTCCTGCAGCAGGATGACTAGTGATTTTGCATATCAAGGCCAGGGGCTTCAAAGCAGTAGACGTATTGCACCACCAGGCTAGTCACACCCCTAAAGTGGGCTACCTGATATGCTCCATGAAAGGATTCCACCATCTTGTTTTTGGTGGAATTAGGAACGCTGGGACAGGTTTATTCCACCTCCCCACAGGAAGTGGACATAGAGGGGTATAGTGATCTTAAGGGAAATTTGGATATTTGGAGGGGTATTTATAAAGCGCGGCGTTCGCTCCGGAAGGAGCATCATGGCGCTGAAAGTCCTTGAGGCCAGGTCGCAGAGTGGTAGGGGGGAGGCTAGATGGAAGCTTTGGTCCAGTCGTCGGGAAGGTTAAAAATCCATGTTTTGAGAAGTTTTCTAAAAGGTTTCTCAAGTGTCTGATGTCTTAGGTGTTTGGGCATGCTATTCCAGGCTTTGATAGCCAGGGAGCTTAGAGTTTTTCCTCCTTTAGACTTCAGGTTGAACCTGGTGGAGGACATGAAATTTTCTTGGGCAGAACGGAGGGAACGACTCGGGTTGTAGTGTGGGAAGCGTCTAGTAAGATAAATAGGACCCGTTTTGTTAAAGGCCCGAAAGGCAACAATGAGAATCTTGAAAAGTATTCTCTTGTGCAGGGGAAGCCAATGCAAGGTTTTTAGGGCTGAAGAGATTGAGGATTTGCGAGGTAATTTTAAGACAAGGCGGGCGGCAGTGTGTAGAACACTTTGGAGTTTGGAGAGGGTGGACTTCTTGGTCCTTGCCAGGAGGCCGTTACAGTAGTCCACGCGCGAGAGAATGAGGGCTACTGTTACCGTTTTTCTGGCATCTAGGGGAAGAAAGTCAAAAAACTTTCTGAGGGATTTGATTATGCCGAAGCATCTGCCGGCCACGGTCGTGGCATGATGGTCAAATGAAAGATCAGAGCCAAAAAGTACACCGAGGTTTCTAGCAGTAGTGACGGTCTGGGGGGGGGGGGCAGCAGATTTATCAGGCCACCAAAGGGCAGGACAGAAAGAGGTGTTCTTTCCGATGGGGAGAATCTCTGCTTTATTGGAGTTGCAACGGAGGTGGTTGGAGTCCATCCATTGGAATACAGCAGTTAGGCAGTATTTAAGATTGAGCTCTGCATTGTTGGAGTTGTCGTCTAGGGGGATGATCAACTGAGTATCATCGGCATATGAGGTGACAGTTATGCCGAATGATTCAATCAGGGTGAGGAGAGGGATAAGGTAAGTGTTAAAAAGGAGGGGACTTAGGATGGACCCTTGGGGAACTCCGGAGGAGACCATTTTCTCTTTAGATTGATAAGGGCCCAGGGCGACAGTTTGGGACCTGTCGCTGAGAAAAGATCTGATCCATGATAGGGCTGAGTCAGAGATGCCGATGCCCATTAATCTGTTGATCAGGATGGGGTGGGATATGGTGTCGAACGCTGCCGTGAGGTCAAGCAGGATCAGAATGGCCTTCTTCCTTTGGTCTTGCAACGTTTTGATGGTGTCAGTCAGTTCAATTAAGGCAGTTTCGGTTGAATGTTTAGACCGAAACCCAGATTGTTGAGGATGAAGTATGTTGTGGGTTTCCAGAAAGGATTTAAGTTCTTTATGGACTAACTGTTCTGTTATTTTTCCCAGAGCAGGGAGAAGGGTGATAGGACGGATAGGAAAGGAGCCCGTTGGCTGCTACTCTTCACTCCCCTTAATGCAGGCAGAAGGAGAGCGAAGAGCCAGCGGCGCTTGGAGGTATTGGTGCCGACGGAGCCACCGGCGGAGTGAGGAAAGGTGCAGAGCGGTGCCAGTGCAATGGGGGTGACGCAGTGAGAGGTTGAAGAGGCCTCGCTGGACACCGATTGGAGACGGTCTCCCAGGATTGGACTAGCAGTTCTGTAGGACAGGGGACTGGACAGCATACAGGCTGCAATATTTGAGTGGATCCCTTGCCTAGGCCCTGAAGTGGACTCTGCGAACTGTGAGTACCTACTTACGGACTTTGTAAGATTATTTGCAACATTCCAGCAGCCCTTGGTGCCAACAAAGGGGCCCGGAAGCACACCGTCATAGAAGGTGAGCTTTGGAGGGGGGGCCCGCACATGCCACACACGATGCCTGCAGTTAGCTCAGTAGGATGATCCCCGGCCCTGAAGATTACTGAGGCTAAAGGCCCAGATCTTTGATTGGGGTGAGACTAGCGGCCTTGGCTCCAAAATGGCACCTGCAGGGAGAGAGCCTAAAAGACTTGTGGCCACGGGTGACTGAGATACAGGCGCAGTACCCGTTTTAGAGGCTAGTGGAGACCCCCTGATTCCCCCCCCCCCCGCCCCACTCACCAACAAGAGCGCAGACTGCAGTGAAGCACAAGTTACTACTTGTGTAACGATATATCTGTAAGAGACATTAGTTAGTGATAGATTCCTTACCTTAGAATATCCCCAGGCGTCAGACTGGATCCGGAAAATTTTGCGTAGCAGTACCCTTGCGCGTCGGTAGGCGTCGTCTGCGGCTCCGCGTCCGTCGTCGGCGTCGTGGGCGCCGTGATGACGTCGTCGGAGTATATAGACGCCGCCTCCGCGTGCTGACGTCAGTTCTTAGCCACAGCTTTTCCGCGCCAGAAGCGCAGAGCCATGACAAAAACCGACACTGGTGCCAAGAAACTAGGGCCCTGAAAGGGGATGACCTTAACCCTAGATATCGGTTCGCAGAACGGGGAGGATGGGTGGGTCGGTAAGGAATCTATCACTAACTAATGTCTCTTACAGATATATCGTTACACAAGTAGTAACTTGTGCATCTGAAAGAGACACGTTAGTGATAGATTCCTTACCTTAGAATAGATACCCCAGCAATACCATCCCCGTGGTGGTGGGTCTGCGAACCAATATTTACACCAGAAAGTCCTGGAGAACGGAACGGCCGAAGTAGCCGTCCCTCCGGACTTGACTGTCCAGGCAGTAGTGCCTCGCAAACGTGTGCAACGACGCCCACGTAGCAGCCTGGCAAATGTCCTGCAAGGGCACACCGCGGCCCAAGGCAGTTGTAGTGGCCGTGGCTCGAGTGGAATGAGCCCGCAGCCCAACAGGTGGTTCCTTCTTAGCCAAGGAGTAACACGCCTGGATGCACATGATAATCCATCGAGAAATGGTCCTCTTGTGCACCGCTTTCCCTTTCTTAGCGCCCGCGTACCCAACAAAGAGTTGATCATCCACCCGGAACTGGCGTGTGCGATCCAGATAGAATGAGAGCGCACGTTTTGGGTCCAGACGGTGGAGCCTCTCCTCCTCTCTCGAGGGGTGCGGAGGCGGAAAGAAGGTGGGCAATGTGATGGACTGCCCAATGTGGAAGGCCGTGACCACCTTAGGCAAGAAGGAGGGCCTAGTCCTCAAAACAACCTTGTCCGGATGGACTGAAAGGAAAGGAGGCTTACAAGAAAGAGCCTGGAGCTCACTCACACTCCTGGCAGAGGTGATGGCTACCAGGAATGCAGTCTTCAAAGAAAGAAGGCGAAGTGGACAGTTATGAAGTGGCTCAAAGGGAGCGCACATCAGAAAAGTGAGAACCAGATTCAAGTCCCACTGAGGCATCACGAAAGGAACCGGAGGAAAGGTATGAGTGATGCCTTTCAGAAATCTGTTAACTATTGGGGACTTGAACAAAGAAGGTTGGTCAGGCAGCCTCAGAAAGGCTGAAAGAGCCGAAAGATAGCCCTTGATAGTGCCCAGAGCAGAGCCCTGCTGGGCAAGAGAAAGAAGGAAGAGAAGAACCTCAGAGAGAGGGGCATTGAGAGGATCCACAGCCTTTGCTGTGCACCATGCCACAAATCTGTTCCACCTGCAGGCGTATACCGTTTTTGTGGAGGGACGCCTGGCTGCCAGAATGATGTTGCAAACTTCAGGAGGCAAGTCAAATGGCCTCAACCGCCGCCGCTCAATCTCCATGCATGGAGGTGGAGACTGGACAGGTTCGGGTGGAGGACCGTCCCCTGCTGCTGCGACAGAAGGTCCTCCCGAAGAGGCAGACGAACCGGGGGATCGACAGACATACTGAGTAGCTCGGGATACCAGTACCTTCGTGCCCAGTCCGGAGCCACAAGGATGACTTGTGCCCGATCGCGCTTGATCTTCTTCAGCACTCTGGGCAGAAGAGGTATAGGCGGAAAGGCGTACAACAGACCGCAGCTCCACTCGCGACGAAAAGCGTCTCCGAGCGAGTGCCGCCTTGGAAATTCCAACGCGCAGAACTGATGACATTGCGCGTTCTCTTCGGTGGCGAATAGATCTAACCAAGGCTCTCCCCAACGCAGAAAGAGGCCTTGCGCCACGTCCGAGTTCAGACGCCATTCGTGATCCATCGAGCACCGACGGCTGAGTTCGTCCGCCCTGGCGTTCAGAGAACCTGCCAGGTGTTGAACCACCAGAGTCACGCCCTGATGTTCCAGCCACTGCCAGAGGCGCAGAGCCTCCTGGCAGAGGGTCCACGACCCCACACCGCCCTGTTTGTTGCAGTACCACATGGCGGTGGTGTTGTCCGTGAACACCTGCACTGCACTCCCTCGGACAGACGGGAGGAATGCTTTCAGTGCCAGACGAATCGCCCGCAGCTCCAACAGATTGATATGGAGCCGGGATTCCGCCGGAGACCAGAGTCCTCTGATCTCCGCCTCTCCCAAGTGGCCACCCCAGCCCTGGAGGGACGCGTCCGTCACAACTACGTGCTCCGGTTGGGGAAGGGAGAGGGATCTGCCGTTGACCCAATCGCGGTCCGTGAGCCACCACTGCAGCTGTCTCGCAGTGCCCTCCGAGATCAGGACATGGTCGGAAAGGTTGCCCCGGTGCTGGGCCCACTGAGACTTCAGGTCCCACTGCAGAGCCCGCATCCGCCACCGAGCGTGATGCACCAGAAGGATGCAGGAGGCCATCAGCCCCAGAAGCCGCAGCGTCAACCTGACCGAAACCCGGGATAACGGCCCGAAGATCGGGATCAGGGCCTGAATATCCCGGACTCGCTGTTCGGGCGGGAAAACCCGAAACTGCGCCGAGTCGAGAACCGCTCCGATGAAAAGGAGCTTCTGAGAGGGGCACAGGTGCGACTTCGGCACATTGATGGAAAACCCCAGCCTGTGTAGGAGATCCGCCGTAGTCTGGAGGTGGGTGACGACTGCCTGGGGCGAGCCCGCCTTCAACAACCAGTCGTCTAGGTAGGGGAAGACTGAAACCCCTAACCTGCGCAGGTGAGCTGCGACCACCGCCATCACCTTCGTGAACACCCGTGGGGCGCTGGTAAGGCCGAAGGGGAGCACGGTAAACTGAAAATGCTCGTGGCCTACCGTGAACCGCAGGTAACGCCGGTGGGCCGGCAGGACGGGGATGTGGAAATACGCATCCTGCAAGTCCAACGCTACCATCCAGTCTCCTGGGTCTAGGGCAGCCAAGACCTGAGCCAGTGTCAGCATTTTGAACTTCTCCTTCCGGAGGAAGCCGTTGACGTTCCTCAGATCCAAGATAGGGCGTAGGCCCCCTTTGCCCTTCTTGGGTACCAGGAAGTAGTGGGAGTAGCAACCACGTCCTACTTCTGGCCCAGGAACGCGCTCGATGGCCCCCTTGGCCAAGAGGGCCGAAACTTCCTCCTGCAGGAGCCGCAAATGATCCCCCGATACGCGGTGGTGTTGCGGTGGCATGGCTTGAGGGGTCATCTCGAAGGGGAGGGAGTAGCCCCTTCGGACGATCTGCAGCACCCACCTGTCCGAAGTGACTGTGCGCCAGTGAGAGTGGTGATGGCGAACCCTGCCTCCCACTGGCGTCACATGGGCCGAAAAGCACGGACTAGGAGGGTTTTGAGGCGGATGCTGCGGGGGCAGGTGTGGACTGGCTCCGCTTGCCTCCCCGACCGCCTCCACGGCGGTTTCCACGGCCGCCGCCGCGCTGGACGACAGTTTGCGGCGAGTGGCTGGCGGCACGCGTGGGGACGCCCCTTCCGTGGCCACGAAAGGAGCGAAAAGCAGCCACTTGCTGGCGCGGGGCCGAGAGGCCCAAGGACTTGGCCGTAGCCCTGGAGTCCTTAAAGCGCTCGAGCGCGTGGTCTGCCTTGTCGCCAAAGAGGCGACGGCCATCGAACGGCATGTCCATGAGTGTATTCTGGACATCAGCCGAGAAGTTGGCGGACCTAAGCCAGGCGTGGCGTCGAATCGCCACCGTCGTAGCCATCGCTCTGCCCAGCGAGTCAGTGGTGTCCAGTCCGCACCTGATCGAATATTTCGCTGCGTCCCGGCCCTCCACCAGGGCTTGGCCGAGTTTGGCCCGTACCTCCAACGGACACTCTGGCAGCAATTCCGCCACCGTTTCCCATATAGAATGGGTGTAACGGCCCAAGAGGCACGCGGTGTTGGAAGACCGCAGTCCACAGCTAAGGGACGAGAAGACCTTTTTGCCAAAGGCCTCGTACCTCTTGGATTCCCGATCAGGGGGCGCTGACGGGAAGGCGGTCTGGGAGTTAGAGGCCTGGATAACCAGACTCTCGGGGGTGGGGTGGGTGGACAGGAAACATGGGTCGCCCGGAACCGGGCGGTGGCGTCTGGCCACGTTCCTATCTACAGGCGAACCTGTAGCGGGCCTGGACCAAGTGCCCAACAGAACGTCCGACAAGGCCTCATTAAACGGCAGCATTGGCTCCATGGAGCATGACTGCGGCTTAAGGACCTCTGTGAGGAGGTTAGTCCTCACGGCCGCGACGGGGAGCTCAAGGCCCAAGGCCTTAGCAGCCCTCATCAACACCACACTATACGTAGCGCCCTCCTCCGAAGCCACGGAGGGAGGAGAGACGAATCCAGTGTCTGGAGAGGTGTCCAGGCCACTGGCCTCCCCAAGGTCTCCTGTCCAGTCCATGCTAGACTGACATTCCCTTGTCAGAGGGTCCTCAGACCCCTCCCAGTCCTCCTCTTCCCTCATCTCCTGAGACTCAGGGTCGTTAGTGAATGAGGATGGTTCGTAGGGATAGAAATCCCCGAACGGCGTCGGGACCGGCGCCGACTGGCGCCGTCCCGACGTCGGGACCCATAGAGAGGAGGTATTGGGGGCGGCGTCGGCCGGGACCGACGCCAGCGGGGACACCACACGGACCGACCCCGGGGGGGTCGTAAGGTCCACCGGGGACGCTCCATCGCCCGACGAGGGCTGAACGGCACCCTGCGGCGTCGGACCCGAAGGCACCGACGACGCCGGGGCCGCCGAACCCTGCGGCGCCGAGCCCGAGGGCAGCGGCGGCGTCGGGATCGCAGAGCCCTGCGGCGCCGGCGTCAAAGACGCCGGCGGCGTCGAGGCCGAAGCACCCGACGGCGTCGGGGTTGAACCCGACCCACTAGGGCCCCCAGACGGGTTCGCTGGGCCCGAAGGCGCCGCGGAACCCGTCGGAGAAGAAAGGGACCTCATGGCCATGAGGAAGCACTCTATCTCCTCCGGCGTCGCGTTCAGCCCAGGGACCGGGGGGTATGGAGCCGAACGCGGCGCCCGCGACTCCTGAGGAGCCGCGTGGGCGGTGTCACCCGAACCCCCGGCCGCATCGCGCGAGCGTCGGGGGGAGTCGGAAGAGCGATGATGCCTCTTCGACTTCTTATGCTTCTTACCTGACGACTTGGACCCGGAGGAGTGGCGCCGACTCCCGGAGCTGTGACGGCTCCGCCCCCGCGACCTGTCCCTCGACCTCCCGTGGGACCGGGACCTCACACGGCGCGGGGCCGACTGGCGGATCTCGAGTCGCCTGCGGGACCGCTCCCGCCTGGCCTTCCTCGAGAGGGCCCGACAGTCGGAACAGGCCTCGTCGTCATGGTCGACGCCCAAACACGTCAGGCACAGTCGGTGCGGATCCGTAACCGACATGAGTCGTTCGCAACCGCCGCAGTGCTTGAATCCGGGCATCCCTAACGGCACCGTCGGAGTCGTGAAGACTTCGAAAGAGATCAAAAAGATCCAAAAAGTTAGTCAAAAAATGACCAGGGAACTGCTTTTTCCAGATCTGCGCTGGCTGGCGCGGAAAAAAGAAGAACTGACGTCAGCACGCGGAGGCGGCGTCTATATACTCCGACGACGTCATCACGGCGCCCACGACGCCGACGACGGACGCGGAGCCGCAGACGACGCCTACCGACGCGCAAGGGTACTGCTACGCAAAATTTTCCGGATCCAGTCTGACGCCTGGGGATATTCTAAGGTAAGGAATCTATCACTAACGTGTCTCTTTCAGATATGATACACAGAGCCACACTCCATGCCTGACATTAAGATGGCCGCCCTGGTTCACAACTAATGCAATGTGCTACTGACATGGCCTCTACATACCAGATAGACACCATGATGTGCCTCATACGCAAAGAAGCCGCTTACCGGAGGGGGAGAACTCACTGAGCTGCATATATGCCACCAAAAAAGGTATTTTGGTATTATTGTTAAGCTGTTTCTATGATGGCGCCTAAGCATTGGGTGCAGCAAAACAGGCCTCTACGTGGATCAGTATATGCTCCCACCGCCCATCTCAAACTCCAACCCAGCAGTCAGAATCACCGGATGCGTTTGATGGAACTATGATGACGCCCCCTGGGCGGACCCCAAAACTGTTTTTACCTACTGCTGAGCCCAAGCAACCTTGGCCGATGCCCAGTGGAGCTGTCCTATACAGCTATAGAGGAGTCTGGCCCCTTGGCTGTCACCTACAAAGCCGGTCATCTGTCTTTGCTTTCCTTGTCTCCCCGTTTGTGTCTCCTTCCCTCTCCCTCCGCCTCCCTCTGTGATTCTTTGATTCAAACTGATGTAACTATGTAACCCGTAACTCGCTGGTTCAACTGATCTAGATAACAAAAATGTTTGTACCTACCACGGAGCCTGAGCAACCTTGGCCGATGCCCGGTGGAGCTGTCCTATGCAGCTATAGCGGAGTCTGGCCCCTTGGCCGCCACCTACCCAGCCGGTCATCTGACATTGTTTTTCCTTGTCTCCCCATTTGTGTCTCCTTCTCTTCCCCTTCGATGGTAGGTCGATGACGCCCCCTGGGCGGATACCAAAACTGTTTGTATCCTCCGCAGAGACCGAGCAACCTTGGCCGATGCCCGGTGGACCTGTCCTATACAGCTAAAGAGGAGTCTGGCCCCTTGGCCGTCACCTACCCAGCCGGTCTTCTGACATTGTTTTTCCTCGTCTCCCCATTTGTGTTTCCTTTCCTCTCCCTCCCTCTCCCTCTCCTCCTCCCTCTGTGATTCTTAGATACAAATTGATGCAACTATGTATCCTGTAACTCTCGGATCCTCATGTAAAGCGCTCTGATACCTCCGGGTCTAGCCAACGCTATATAAAACTGTGCAAAATAAATAAATAAAATACATTTAGGTGACCCCCCCACCAGGAACCTGACTTACCTGACCAAAGAAGGTGGACAAAGTAGAGCTGAAGACCCCAAGAACTGTGGACTAGCTGTTGACTTTGCTCCAAACCCTGCATGCCAGCTTATGTGTCAACAATTGCAAAGACCCGACTTGTCCTGCAGCTGGTCATCCTCCAAGAGCCTCGGAGGGCTGCCAGCACTTCGCCAACCTATCAGCATCTCCCTTGAAGTGGAGGAGTCACTTGCCTGCAGGCACCAACTGCAACATCCATTTCACCGAACAGCTGACCACTGTGTCCTTGATGCTGCAGCTGCCCAGGAGGAGGATACAGTGCTCCAGGAGGTCACTTCCGTCTCCCCACCAAGTTTGGAGATGCTAGGACTCAGAGGAGTCACCCTGCACTAATACCCAGGGGACGTCAGTTTCACCAAGGTCACCACAGAGTGGACGTGCTGTCCTGTTTTGTGCCAATCTCCACTTCAACCTAAAAAGTGAGAGCCTCCTACTCCAGCGACCCACCGGAAAAAACACCTCTGCACGCGAGCCTCATATTCTGAGCCTACAGACAGATCACCCTTGCTCAAGAGCCCCACAAGAACAGAGTCTCCTTCTGGGTTCCAACTGACATGTCCCCAAGTCCCCACTTTCAGCACTTTTCGGCTTATAGGTTTCTCCATAGATTTCAGCTGTAGTGTTTGAGGCTACTCTTACGACCAGTACCTTTGCACCCCACACACCAGGGCAGATAAACCAAAACTGCTGGTGGTTCTAAGGACCTTGACCCCTACTTACCTTTAGTCCTGTAAGTTGTTTGCAAGTTACCCTATGCACTGTATGTTCTTCCCATAGGAAAACATTACCACTTTCGAGGGTCATGCCTCATGATTTGGAGCTGGATCAAAATCATTTTTCCAGCTCGGGCACATTTAGTGGTTAGTAAATTTGTTTTGAGCCTTGAGAAAGCAGTTCTATCACATGGACTGTGGTTATGATTGTGAAGGTTCTTTGTTGAGGATGAACACCAATAACTGAATAAATAAATAAACCGAACCATGCAAACTTTCTGAATTGACAGCTCTATTTGTTGCCACCCATAACATTTTTCTCCATTAAACACAGAAGTGTTTCCTTTAAAACATGGGAAAGGTAGGTCTAAAAAAACAGAAATTGACGAAAATAAGAGGAAATCCCTCCTAAGTAAAAAAATAATTAATATTGGGTATGAAAGTGCTTCCTCGTCTCAATCTACATTAAGAGAAACATGAATAAGACCTTGTTTTCTTAATAAAGGACCATAACCGTGTTACCTTTTCATGGAATTCCTGTAGCCTTACTAAGTTATTTACCAATTCAACCATTAGCTACACGACCATTAACTACATTATGAATTAAGTTCCTTAGAATTGTACTCTTATGCTTTAATAAGTGAAAATGCCCTTTTCTGTCATTGTCTGAACTTTTAAGTCAGAAGAAAAACAAAATAACTTACCTGAAGAGAGATATAAACTCCATTTGCCAAATGAACAGCTTCCGAGGCTTCCACTGGGTTTGGGATATCTAAATCCTGAGGGATGATTTGGCACTGCTTCAACAACTGTACCAGGCAAGTCACATTCCCACTCATGCTACAGAGCTCTTCCAGGAACCATGCACCATCTCTTGATGTAAGATCGACCAACTGCTCTCCAGCACTGGAAGCCGCGCCTTCCATCATCAGATTACGCCTGTATACAAAGCATAACCAATAACATTTAATTGTAGGCATTTATTTTGTATAGCCATCGACACCCAATTAAATGGTGTGAAAACAAAAGCACACTGTTGGTACAAACTGCACAGAGTGCCATCAAGTGGCTATACAAAATACAAGAGACAGTTCAGGACCTTCCCCATTAAAATAGGATGCCTTCAAACTCACCTTGTAAGTGTGCAGAGAGCGGAAATGATAACACTCGCCAGGCTCAAGGATCCCTCTTCTCCATTCTCATGAAGGAACACCTTAATGCAGCGCTCAATTTCTTTCAGCTGCTCCTCACAAACGGACACAGTTACAGCTTCTTGTTTAAGTCGTTCAACTTGCCTTATGAGCTTGTTGTTTATATCTGTTGCATACCGTTGGAGAGTCATCTCTGTAGCATTTATGAACTGGCATACAGCAGGAGGGGGCTGTGGTGCATACTGCATTTCATATCTGCAACAAAAATATTTAATATAACTATGAACCATTTTACCGATTTAAAATAATTAATATTTATAATACAGAGAGGTGTGGCATTTTCAGAACAAACTGTATTTGTGCACTTCTGGGTATAATTGGTTACACAGGAGGAGCATTCCGATCTGGATTAAACATATGCAACTCTTATAAGTGTAGAGATTGAAAAGAGAACAGATTCTCATGACCCAGAATACGTATATTCATGAGCTAAATGTCCATTCATTATTTATAAATAGCTCTCATCTTGAGAACGGCCACTTACAAAATACAACTGTGGCACTAAACAACCAAATTACGATGCCCCAGGATTAAATACTTTAGTACCTAGTGGTTAGTAGGGATGTAAACTACATACTTCACATTAGCTATGGTTGAACTTTACCTAATGTTACATGCTTTTATATACAATTACCCCTTAGTCTATTGCAGGAAGCTGGCTTTTCATGTAGTGTATCAAACTGAGGTACATTATGTAGAAAGTCCAGATGACACTTATAGGTTTACAGGGCTTAAATTAATAATCCTAAATGATCTCTTTTGTGCCAGTGTGGGCAAGCGATTTAGGCTTATCAGAAAGTAGAGCTGTGCATCACTGAGTCAGTAATGAGACACACTCGAGAAGAAACTCAAGACCAATTTTGAAAAATAACCACAATCGTCAAAATTAAATAGGTACTTTGAGTTATCAATTTTTATAGACCAATGTGCTTTTACTCAGTAATGCTTTCTTATGGAGAAAGAAAAACACACTGCATACAAATATTTGCAATAGTATTTTGGAAGTCCCCTTTAGGACTTAAAGTGCTGGGGGATCGAGGTCACAAGATCCACCAGCAGTTCGGGTTTACCTGCCCTGGATTGTCCAGGTGCAGAGGTGCTGGA
This sequence comes from Lissotriton vulgaris, assembly GCF_964263255.1. Lineage (NCBI taxonomy): Eukaryota > Metazoa > Chordata > Amphibia > Caudata > Salamandridae > Lissotriton > Lissotriton vulgaris. The sequence continues at coordinate 196,746,415 of NC_141698.1, read as the reverse complement.
AGGGTTGTTGGCCTTGCAGGCTACATCACTGGCAAAGTAGGGGGAGCCACATAGAAACAGGCTGCAAGAGGGACTTGGGGACAAGTGCGGAAGCTTTCAACAGGGGGCTTGGTTCGTCTGTGTCTTAGAAACAGTGTGGCACATTCGGTTTTCATGGACCCAGGCAGGGAGCTTGGGTGCAGAGGGTTTTGGTTGGTTTTTCCGGTGCGAAGGCATCTCTTGGTCAGACATACAGAGGGAAGTAAAACAAAACAGCAGGGCCACTCTCTGTGATGGCCTCTCTGGTGTGGGAGAACCACTTTGGCAGGTCGGTCTCGGCGGTGTGGGTGTCCGGGCTAGACATTAAATACTTTAGTCAGACAACTCAGAGTTTCTCCTGTCAAGGGGCCACCTAAATACTGAATTTTGGGGCGTTAAGCAGAGTGACGGGTACGAGCCAATGGGCTACTTATCCTTGGGGTCACTACAGCCCCTATACGACCACTTTATGTGGGGTGTGGGCATAACACTGTCCCAGACTTCTTAATTCCACCAACTTCAAGATGGTGAAATCCTTCCTTCGTGGAGAACATCAGCCTGCCCACCTTAGTGGAGTGACAGTGGCATAACAAAGGCCCCTGCAGTGTTGGGCCTCCACACCCGAGGTCCAGGGGGGCCCATCAGATCAGTATTCTGGTCTGAGAGCTCCCGATTGAGTCCAGAGGGGGGCCCCTTCATGTACTTTGCAGTGGGACCCCTCAGGTTTCGTTACACCACTGGGGTGTGACTAGCCTGGTGGTGCAACAAGGCTTCATGCATATCTAATTTTCCACCGGTCCTGGTGCCAGATGGGCCTCAGTGCAGGGGGTGGTATCTACCAAGTCTGGGTGAAGCCAGGGTCGCATTTCAAAGGCGACAGGGGCTTCACATGCTAAATCTCGGCCATTCTGCTGGAGGTGTGAACACCTTCCAATGGAACAGGCATTGTTTCTGGCCTAGTAAAGCATGGGCTCTCACCTGCAGGGGGTCAGAAACGCCTATGGTGGCAGAATGGAAGAGACCAGTCAGCCAGTACACTAAGTGGCTGGTTGGTTTTCAGGGGGCACCTCTAATGAGCCCTCTGGGTTCATATCTTAATGTAACCACTACCAGCATCAATATGGATTTATGAAGACTTGGTGTTTGATACTAAACACCATAGGTTTCAGTGAAGCCATCATATAGCTGGGAAACCTGTAATTCCCAGTTCCCAGTACATACATTAGACAGCATAGGGGCATATCAGCTCATGCAGATATGCTCACACATGTAATATAATTAACCGAGCCTTAGGGGTAGAAGGCCTGCTGTAAGGGTGACATACATATGTTCCATGCAGTGACTTTGGCATGGCACACAGTGAGTGTGCCATGCCGTGTTTTAATTCATGGTTTGCACCATGACACGCAGTCTACAATGGCAGGCTGCATGCAATTTGTATGGGAGTCCCATAGAGGGGTATAATGAACAAGTTACTTACCTTCGGTAACAACATATCTGTAAGAAACATTAGTGATAGATTCCTTACCTTAGAATTACCCCCAGGCGTCAGGCTGGATCCGAATAGTTTTCGTCAGCAGTACCCCTGCGCGTCGGTAGGTGGGGTCGTGCGGTACTAACCCTAGAAATCAGTTCACAGAAACGGGGAGAATGGGTGGGGCGGTAAGGAATCTATCACTAACTAATGTTTCTTACAGATATATCGTTACCAAAGGTAAGTAACTTGTTCATCTAAAAGAAACACGTAGGGATAGATTCCTTACCTTAGAATAGATACCCCAGCAATACCAACCACGGTGGTGGGTCTGTGAACCAAGATCACACCAGGAAGTCTTGGAGAACAGAATGGCCAAAGAAGCAGTGTCTCCGGACTTGGCTGTCCAGGCAGTAGTGCTTAGTAAAAGTGTGCAGCGAGGCCCACACAGCTGCCTGACAGATGTCATGCAAGGGGACACCACGTCCCAATGCTGTAGTGACAGCTGTCTTCCTGGTGGAATGTGCGCGCAGCCCACTGGAGGCTCCTTTTTTGCCAGAGAATAACAGGCTTTAATACACAAGACAACCCATCTGGAGATAGTCCGCTTATCTACAGCCCAACCTTTCTTGGCACCAACGTAGCCAATAAAGAGCTTGTCATCCGCATGGAACTGTTGTGTGTGATTTAGGTAAAATGAGAGCGCACGTTTTGGGTCGAGACTTTGGAGCCTCTCTTCCTCTCTGGAAGGATGCGGAGGCGGAAAGAAGGTGGGCAAAGTGATGGTCTGCCCGATGTGAAAGGCAGTGACAACCTTTAGCAGAAAGGATGGACGTGTTCTGAGCACAACCTTGTCCGGATGAACAAATAGAAAAGGAGGTTTACAAGAAAGAGCCTGGAACTCACTCACTCTCCTAGCAGTTGTGAAGGCCCCAGGAAAGCAGTCTTCAAAGTCAACAAACTAAGAGGACAGTTGTGAAGAGGCTCTAAGGGAGCGTGTAGGAGAGTAGGATCTACTTACTATAGTTACCCCCACTTTTTGCTGGTGTTTCACTGTTTTTCGACTTTAGTCTGGCTGGGGCCCTGCTATTTTGGACCCCAGCCTAGCTGCTTTCTCTCTAAATTGATTGCATGTTCTTTAGGTGCACTCCAGATTGGTTACTATGTTACCCTTGTGAGTCCCTAGTATATGGTAGCTTAGATACCAAGGGCATAGGTACCAAAGAAGCCTACCAGGGGCTGAAGCCGGTATTATGCCACCCTTTGGAAGCCTCCCAAAATGGCACCAAAGGTCTGCTATTGCAGCCTGGGTAAGGTGGTGCTTGCACCCCTTACTAAGATAAAGGATACCGATATCTACCTTTAATGACAGACACATATAAACCTATAAGTCACTCCTATGGCAGGACTGAACAATCCTGAAGGCTTTCGGAATCTATTCTCTGATGCTGTTCCGTGATACAGCCATACCATATACTCTTACATGCATTATAACCTCGCGGTAAATGCTAACTTTGGAATGGCTGCATCAAAACATGTTGTGTTTGGCGTCAAACACTTTGGAATCCTATCCTACCCCCCCCCCCCCCCCCCCCCCCCCCGCCGCCAGTCCTGGCAGCGGAGCTAGAATTCCACCCTTCTAGAGGGGGAAGACATGTACACACGTATCTGACCGGTAATAGTTTATAAGAGCCCCAGCATCACAAGATGGATGCTGCAGCCACAGACATAAGTCTGACCTCCTGCTGCTGGACGAAACTCCGGCAGGGGAAGCCTGGACAATAGGTTTCCTGTGGGTCCGTGCATTCAGTGAATGCTTTTCAGACAGTGCTGGGGGCTCAATTGGTGTCCCAGTTCAAACCAGTTGCAGGGGCCCTCAGCCCCTGCTCTGGCGTGAAACTGGACAAAGGGGAAGGGGTGTAACCACCCCCACCCTGGGTCCTCCCATAGGTGGGACCCTAGAGTAAGTCCAACCCCTAAATTAGTATAAGTATAGAAACCCAGTCCTTAGGACTTTAGATTACCCTGGACAAAACTCTGCAAATTGTATCCTGGATCTTCGACATTCTATTTCGACTAGAAGACGGAAGAATCTCCCTTGGGGTCAAGGAGTGACTCCCTTGTTTAAACAGGCACCGAAGAAGCATCTTGCCGGTCTGCATTTCCAAGACTCCTGCCAGATCCCGAAGTATTTGCGCCACAAGACCCAAACTTCCAGACATCTCCGAGGCTGACAAGAGATCCAAGCAAAGCTGAGACCCGCAGCAATCACGAGAGACGTGGAACCGGAACTCCTGGACATCATGCACATTTGCTAGTGCACCAACTTCCAGAGCTTTCCTGAAGTTGTGCATTGGGCTACTCTTAGTCCAAGCCCTGAGCACCATCTGCACCGAAGATTGTGGGCCTACACTCCACGAGTGTTCCGTGGGCCCGCTTCTAGCAATTCTGATCAAGGCCTCTTCGCAATCCCTGATCCGTCGACTGGTGGGTCACCACAAAGGTAATTCTTTTGTTTCTTGGGTTTCCCTGGTTGCTATAGACGTGCCCTGACTCCCCTCCAAAGGGTGAGTCCCTCAGACCTTGCTGGTCTGCTACGAAGACAATCTTTGCATTCTGCGTGGGTTGCTGAGGCTTGTTGGGTCCAATCCAGATACAGAGACCGCAGCACTCGACATCCGACGTGGGACAGCTCAAATCCAACGCCTGGTGGTCATCCACGCCTCCTGGTCCTCATGGCTGAAGAGTCAAGCTTCACCTTCTGCACCTGAAATCACCAGACATCGGTGGGCATCTGATCATCGCCTTACTGGTCACTGGCTAGTGACCCAGACTCAGTCCCCTCTGCTTTCAGGTTCTTCAGATCTCCGATCCACCCTTGGATCCATCCGAACACTTTCCACGTGGACGCCTGCAGCACTTTTTCGCAGCTCGCCATAGAAAAAGACGACGAAACCCGACAAGAAAAGACACCTATGCACCCGGCTTCCCTGGGTGAGGTAACACGAGTACTTCGGTGCTCTAGTTCTAAAGGGGTTTGCTCCAAGTCCACTCCTAAGTGTCCCTAATCTTTAAAAATCTAATCGCAACTTTCTCCATAGAAGTCAATGGTGATTCCCGGCTGTGTTTAGACACTGCACGCGTCCCCCGTGGGTCTCCAGCATCACTACCTTGGGTGGTTTCTGATTGCCACAGCGGTTCCACAGGCCCTAGGCCTTGTCTCTATGTCCTTCGTGGTTCTTATACCACTTTCTTAGTATATGGTTTGTGACGCCCTAGGGATAAACGTATACTGTGCTAATTTACTGTGTGCTAAATAAGTTTACTGTATGTACTTTCGCCTCTAGCCTCATAAAGAGACTAGAGGGATGTGTTTAGATTAAATACACATTATATATATATATATATATATATATATATATATATATATATATATATATATATATATATATATATATATATATATATATATATATATATATATATATATATATATATATATATATATATATATATATATATATATATATATATATATATATATATATATATATATATATATATATATATATATATATATATATATATATATATATATATATATATATATATATATATATATATATATATATATATATATATATATATATATATATATATATATATATATATATATATATATATATATATATATATATATATATATATATATATATATACCTGGTGTGGTTCTCCTTTCATTTGGTCATTCACAGGATTATAGACTGGTAAAACACGCTGCTTTACATTCCTTCAAGTCTTAGCCTAAAGGCTGCTCTCCACAGCTACCACTAGGTTAGCTTTCTATATAGGTGGTCTTTAAACTTACCATCAATAAGGGTCGTTTGGACTGGTGCAAGGTGCCCACTAGAAAAGTGGACAGCATACACCAGGCCAACTTCTAACATGGATGACAGCGGTGGGATACCAGCTTGCCATTGTTTCACCAGATACTCAAGTGTGTGATCATTTGAAAACCACTAAAGGTACCAGAGGCACATATAATACAAGCTTACATACAGTAAGTTCTACTGAACTTAGAGTTGTGTGTCAAGGGCTTAAGCACACCCTTTCTACAACTCAAGAGAGGTTTAGTAGGTTAACAAGTAGTGTAGGTAGTGCATACACTACACCTCACTAATCATGACTTCAAAGACAGGACCTAGCAGATCTCTGCCAGATGTCAGTCAAGTACAGACATCCAAATATGACACATTTCCATTTTCAAGAGTTAAGGTTTCTGAGTGCTATGAGGAACTTGAAGCCAGGACAAAATCACAACACCCAACGCCACAGAGGCAGTGCTGCTTGATGACTTTAGACCGGCCTCAGAGCATGAAAGGGTAGGCAGTGGGGTGAGGACAGCAGAGAAGGAAGGGCCTAGTGGGTTACCCCACCAGGACTCAGACTCTGATGCTGACCAGGCAGGTGACAATGACCTAGACCTGGACAATCCAGCTCCTACTGGAGATAAGGAAGGCCAAAGAGACCACCTCTTTGTCCCCCCCAGGAAGAGTTGGGGTGGACCTAGAAGACCCATATCACCTTCAGTGGAATCTGATCATTCTGGCACATCTATAGGGACCTCTTTCTCTTCTCATACGAGGGACACCTCCCAGGAGAAGAGAGAGCATCAGGTTAGAATGGAAGAGCTCAGCTGACGATAAGGAGACAGAGTAGCCTTAGAAAGGGAGTCCCTAGAGCTTGAAAAAGCTAGAAAAAGATGGGGCTAGAGCCCCATGGTGGCAGCAACTTCCCTAGTGGCAGGGAAAGGTCTTATGACCGTAGAAACTTAAACAAGATTATTATTATTTTTTTTTATTTATTTTATTATTAATCTTGTAGAGCGCGAACAGCTACCCGTGAGGGTTTCCCGGCGCTAATTGACATTATAGCATAATAGTCCAGTAGGAGATAAAGCGCAGAAGCCAGGTTTTAAAGGCTTGGCAGCTTTCCGAAGGAAATTATTGGGCAAAGAGCCAGGTCTTAACGGCTTTGCGGAAACGAAGATGACAGTGCTCCACTCGTAGATCTAAAGGAAGAGAATTCCAAAGTCTGGGTCCCAGTACAGAAAAGGAACGACCGCCCACTCTGGTGAGCCTAAACTTAGGAACACAGAAAAAATGTTGGGAGGAAGAGCGGAGGGAGCGTGCGGGAACATAGGGTTTAACAAGAGATTGGAGATAGGTGGGGGCGGCTTCAATCTTTATCTTATGCATAAAGCATAGTGTTTTGAATTTAACTCGTTTGTCAAGGTTAAGCCAATGGAGTTGTTTTATGCGTTCGGAAATTGGATCATATTTCCGACAACCACACAGAAGCCGAGCAGCGGCATTCTGGACTAGTTGGAGACGGCGCATGACCGCCCTGGTCGCCCCCAGATAGAGCACATTACTGTAGTCCAATCTGGAGGTCACCAGCGCCGTTACAACAGATCTCTGGGTGTCAGAAGGCAGGATCCAAAAGATTTTTCGCAGCCACCTAAGAATGGTAAAGCAGGTGGCTGCAACCTTATTGTCCTTCCCTACCAGAGTGGGGATGACATCCACAAATGGACAACTGCACCAGAGGGCCTCTAAAGTACAGAAGGTACCCCAGGAGCAGTGGGCAGCAATCTTATGGCTCTCCTTTGCAGACAAAGAAAGAGACAAGATCCTCACTGTAAGAGAAGAGGATGCTGATGAATACAAAATCCTGAAGAGTGCTCTAATAGATGGGTTTGGCCTAACCACTGAGCAGTATAGAATACAGTTCAGAGGTACCAAAAAGACACAGACTCAGGAATGGGTTGACTTTGTTGATTGTGCTACTAAGGCTCTGGAGGGCTGGTTATTGGGCAGTAAAGTGTGTGACTATACAGGAATGTATAATTTGATCATGAGGGAGCAGATCCTTAATAACTGTCAAAATCGGCTGTTGCATCAGTGTGAGATCATGGCTCTACATATACTGGACCAGAATAAGGTACAGTGTGTATAGAGTCCACAAACCCAAGAGGTATAACAGAGGTTAAAGCCAGGTGTGACCTTACTCTCTAAAGTGGTAGCTTGGTCGAGCAGTAAGGCAGTACCAGAGGACAGTGTAAAGCATTTGTTGTACACAGTCAGCAAAGGGTTTCACACACTCAAAGACTGAACTTCAGGCCAATTGTTTTTACATCAAAATATATAGTTGTTTTATTTTTAGAACCAACCGGCATCAAAATATACTGCTCTCAATATGAGAGGTCTCAGATGAATACTTTGCAGAAAGGCAATAAGTTTTGTAAACACAATAGGTACAGGTGTTGTTGTAGGCAACCCAAATCTACACACAATTTAGCATTGAGATCAATGGGTTTTTCTAGATAAACACAGCTGATTACTTTGGTAGTTCCAGGTCTGGATCCTAGATTCAATCCTGAGTTCTAAGCTGAAAACAATTCAGTAAAAACGTTTTAGTTATTGCAGTGATTTTTCAGGAATATAAAGCTATTTTAAAAGTTCACACTTGGAAACTTTTCAAAAGAAATCTGGCAAAGTTATCCAAGGGGAGAAAATTCTGGCTGCTGGTAAAGTATGATCTCGTTACTTTTGTAATCCAGTACTGGGCTCCTTGGACCGGCACTGGGGTCTCAAATTAAAACCGGTAAGTAATTACGTTTCAGTAGTTGGTATGATTTTTAAAGAATATTTCAAGTTTTCAAAAGTAGACACTTAGAAGAAATTTCACAGAAAAGCACACAATGGATTCCTATGGAGATAATTTAAGTTACTAGTAAACCCGACTAGGATTACTTTTGCGGTTCAGTACTGGGCGACAAGATGCAGTACTGGCTTCTCTCCTGATCACAGGTGAGTGCTTCGAAATGTGGTTGATTTTATGTGAACATTTTAAGTTTTCAAAAGAAGGAACTTAGAAAAATTTTCGAGTCAAACCAGTCAATGTTATTCAATGGCAGGTAAGTGAGTTACCGGTTTACAGGTGAGTATTCGGCTGGGGAAGTTAGGGTTCTGGGTCAGGTAGGAACAGTTGGTTCACCCTCAGCGGCATAGGGGCGGCCGGGTGCAGAGGTAGTTAGGCCCAATGTTATCCAATGAGGGACAGGGGGCCTCCGGTTAGTGGCTGCTGGCTAGCAGGCCACACAGCTGGGGGAGCTAGGCTCCTGATCCCTTGCTCAGGGCAAATGGGGAAGTGTGCTTTAAGCGCTGCACCCGAATCCCGCGGGCTTTTCCCGACTTCAGCATTGCTAGTCCCGACTGCTCCCAGCGATTCCCTAGGCCCTAGGCCTAACCACTTTTCGATTGGTATCTCTTATACCACTTTCTTAATATATGGTTTGAGTGGCCACCCGCCCTCATCCATAATTGTGCAACTTTTATATGTTTGACTGTGCTTTTGTTTTAACGCTTGTGCCCCTTTGCTCATAAAGAGTACTGGGGATTACTTTAGTAATAAATACATATATTTTTATAATATATACTTGTGTGGTGTCCTTTTATTTGATATTACAGGATTGTGATTGGTAAAACAGCTCGCTTAACACAACCTCTTGAGTTTAGCCTTTCAGGCTGCTTAGTCCATGCTACCCCTAGGATAGCTTGTCTATAAGGTTGAATTACAACCAGACACCATGAGGGATTGTTTGGAATGATACAAGGTGGTTCCAGAATTGGAAACATCATATATCAGGCCAACTTCTCACAGATGGTCATACTGAGTAGCTCGGGATACCAAACTCTTAGTGCCCAGTCCGGAGCCACAAGAATGACTTGGGCCCGGTCACGCCTGATCGTCTTCAGCACTCTGGGCAGAAGTGGTATAGACAAAAAGGCGTTTAAAGACCGCAAATCCACTTGCGGCAAAAAGCATTGCCTAGCGAGTGCCACCTTGGAAATTCCAACGCACAGTACTGCTGACATTGCTCGTTCTCTTTGGTGGATCTAACCAAGGCTCTCCCCACTGTTTAAAGAGACCTTGCGCCACATCCGAGTGAAGACGCCATTTGTGATCTATCATGCACCTACAGCTGAGTTCGTCCACCCTGGCGTTCAGTGAACCTGCCAGGAGTTGAACCACCAGGGAAATGTCCTGCTGTTCCAGACATTTCCAGAGGCGCAGAGCATCCTGACAGGGTCCACGACCCCACCCGCCCTGTTTGTTGCGGTATCACATGGCGGTGGTGTTACCCGTGAACACCTGCACTACTCTTCACTTGACAGAGGGAAGGAATGCCTTCAGTGCAAGTCAGATCGCCCGAAGCACCAGAAGGTTGATATGGAGCCTGGACTCCGCCTAAGATCTGAGGCGTCTGATCTCCGCCTCTCCCATGTGGCCCCCCCATCCCAGGAGGGACGCATCCATCACCACTATGTGCTCCGGTTGGGGAATGGAGTGGGATCTGCCATTGACCCAATGCCGGTTCGTGAGCCACCACTGCAGCTGTTGAGAAGTGCCCTTCAAGATCTGGACGTAATCTGACAGGTTCCCCATACGCTGCGCCCACCGGAACCTCAGGTCCCACTGCAGAGCCTGCATACGCCATCTGGCATGGGTGACCAGAAGGATGTAGGAGACCATGAGGCCCAGCAGCCTCAGGGTCATCCTGACCGAAACAAAGGTTACAGGTTGAAAGATGGGAATCATAGCCTGAATATCCTGCACCCGGCGTTCGGGAGGATAGGCCCGAAACTGCGTCGTATCCAGAACCGCTCCGATGAAGAGGAGCTTCTGAGAGGGAATCCGGTGCGACTTCGGCACATTGATGGAGAACCCCAGCAAATGCAGGAGGTCGGCCGTTGTCTGGAGGTGGGAGACGACTATCTGGGGCGTGCCCGCCTTCAACAGCCAGTCATCAAGATAGGGGAAGACTGGAACCCCTGATCAGCGCAGATGAGCTGCGACCAGCGCCACCCGTTTCGTTAACACCCAAGGGGCGCTGCTAAGGCCAAAGGGGAGCACAGTAAACAAAGTGCTTGTGGCCTACCTTGGCCCGCAGGTAACGTCGGTGGGACCGCAGGAGGGGAATGTGGAAATATGCGTCCTGCAGGTCCAACGCTACCATCCAGTCTCCAGGGTCAAGGGCAGACAAGACCTGAGCCAGAGTTAACATCATGAACTTCTCCTTCCGGAGGAAGCGATTGATGCCCCTGAGGTCCAAGATAGGATGCAAGTCCTTGTCCTTCTTGGGCACCAAAAAGTAGTGGGAATAACAACCACAACCTACTTCTGGTGCAGGAATGCGCTTGATGGCCCCCTTGGCCAAGAGGGCAGTGAGTTCCTGTTGAAGTGGTGCCAAGTGATCCCCAGACATGCAGTGGTACTGGGGTGGCATGGCTGGAGGGGAAGTCTCGAAGGGGAGGGAGCAGCCCCCTTGGACTATTTGCAAAACCCAGCTATCCGAAGTGATGGTGCGCCAGTGGGGGAGGTAAGGGCAAATCCTGCCGCCCACTGGCGTTTCATGGGCCTGAAAGACCGGACTAGGAAGATTTGAAGGCAGTGGTGGCCGGGGTGTGTGTGGACAGACCTGCCCGCTGGCTCCCTGACCCGCCACGGCGGGTTCCATGTCCACGGCTGAGCTGAGATTGTTGCTGCGCAGGCCTGTGGCTCTGAAGCGAACGTGTTGGGCGGCCCTTCCGTGGCCCCGAAAGGAGCGAAAAGTAGTGGGCCTATATGTGGAGGCCCTATTTACAAGTCTCCCCCAAGATGACACCCTGCAAGTTTTGGAGGATGTACTATTCATCAAAGAGTGGCATTATAATACACCAAGACACTTTATACTTGAATGCTGCAAACTAGCACTAAAAGAAAACTTTTTTGCTTATGAAAACGACCTGTACCTTCAAACACATGGAACCTCCATGGGGAGCGCCTTCGCTCCTTCGGTGGCAGGACTCTATGTAAGTCACTTCGAGGAGCAACACATAGCCAGTGAAACAAACCTGTTCTCTTCCAGTATATTATACTGGAAGAGATACATTGATGACATCATAATGATATGGGACACTAAACTGGACCTACAGGCCTTCATGAACTGGCTTAACAATCTAGATCCCTGGCTGAAGTTCACATACACGGCCACAAGTAACATCTCGATTTCTTGGACATAACAATATTTGTAAAAGACAATGTGCTTCATACAAAGACCTTTAGAAAACCCACGGCCAAAAACAGCATCTTATCATACAAGAGCTACCATCCAAAGCCGTTGAGGGATAACCTTCCCTATAGCCAGTTTTTGCGCTTGAAGAGGAATTGTAGCAACAATGCAGACTACCAATTGCAAGCAATAGAATTGAGTGACAGGCTCAGGCAAAGAGACTATACAGAAAAAACAATAAGACTCTGTAAAAAAAGAGCGAATAACCAACCCAGAGACTGTCTCCTACAAACATTCCCAAAAGTACCAACACCAGATTTGACCACATGTGTGACAACATTCTGCCAGGCTTCCTATGAAGTAAAGAAATTGATTAACAAAAATTGGCATATTTTGCACACGGGTTCATTCAACTGGCCAAAACCGAGATTTGCAAACCGAAGAACAAAGAATATTAAAGATGTTCTTGTACACACCCGACCAACACAAAAAGTGCAATTGGTCACAACTAGAGATGCAACCATGACTCCTGTAACCGGACATTACCCTTGTGGTTCTTGCGTCGCTTGTAAAACGACAAAAGCATCTAAATCACTACAACTCTCAGAAACACTAGTGTGGAATCAACGCCAGCATACAAATTGCAACTCTACACACGTCATTTACATGGTAAGCTGCCCTTGCGGTAAACTATATATTGGAATGACGTGTCGTAAAGTAAAAATAAGAATTGGAGAACATAGGAGCAATATTAAATTGAAAAAGAACACGACCAAGTTATGTTCCCATTTCGTGGAAGCAGGACACTCCTGTGAGGACATTCACTGGACTGTAATTGAAATGCTGAATGATAAGACTTTGAGATGTGAGAGAACACTTTTTGAAAAGGAGCAGAGGTGGGTGGAACGTCTTAAGACCCACGAACACGGACTTAATGACTCTATTCCGTGGCACCAGTTTGCAAAATGAAGTTATCCCAAATGGTCAAGCTCAAAAGTAAACCTCCTTATACATCCAGAACCGTGAATTAAACCCAATCACCTTAATTTCTATCTGAATAATCCATTCCTAACAATGGTAGCTATTGGGCTTATAAAGAACCAACTCTGTTCTCCACTCGGTGCCTGCATAAAGTTCGCATTGATAAAAAACACAGCAATGAGCCACTTTGGATTCCTGTGCCTTTAAAAATGATTCCTTCCCATGGAGGTATCATTTCCGGGGGCAGAGCCAGCACAAGACGGAATTCCGAATAAACGCGGGTAATGGCGGAGGGAGGATTGTGAAACCACAGAACTCCGGTAAGTTACCTGTGTGATATGGTAACTAATGCGATAATCTCTAAACACAGCTCTGGGTAAAGCAGTTGCGATATCCCCGATGCAAGAAAGAGTTTCTACGGTATAAGGTAGGACAGCGCACACAGCGCTTTTATTAAAATTCTTTGCGAGTCCTCCTACCCCGTATACCAGGGTAATCAAACTCCTCCATGTTGCGAGACTAATCCAGCCCTTTGAGAGTCTCCAGTCACATACAGACGCCCTAATAGCACCATAAATAAGCACGCCCCATTCAGAGCTAGCGCGTAAAGTTATCAAAATTGATTTATAACTTGTCAAAATGTTACCACTGCTCGAACTCGAACCACAGACCCCCTCCCTAATCCTAAGTCTCCTTAAATGAATAATAATGTTATTCATTAAATGCATAAACCTGATTCAGAATGTATAAATCAAGTGTGTATTTCTCTATGTATTCTCCCCATTCTATTACAGAAACCGGAGGAGCAATTTTCCTGAAATAAAAACAGGAACCTACTTAAAACTACACAAATGGTGTGAGTAAAAAGTCCATTGTTTATGTGTATGTGAGTCCTGACGAAAGCTCTATAGACCCCTAGGGCCCAGAGAGCTGAAACATGTCGACGTTGTATATATAACACTACCCAGATCCAGTAACTCGATCTACAAAGTAGTACCTACATTTTTTTAAGTAAATCTGGAAATCACACCAATATTCAATCAATCATTGACAATCAATCATTGACACTTATAAAGCGCGCTACATACCCGTAGGGTCTCAAGGCGCTGGGGGGGGGGGGTGCCGCTACTGCTCGAACAGCCAGGTCTTCAGCTTCTTCCTGAAGGAGAGGTGGTCTTGGGTTAGGCGCAGGTCGGTCGGGAGGGAGTTCCAGGTCTTGGCGGCCAGGTAGGAGAAGGACCTTCCTCCTGTAGTCGCTCTTCGGATGCGGGGGACGGCGGCGAGGGCGAGGTTGGCTGATCGGAGGTGGCGTTTGGGAGCGTAGAAGTTGACTCGGCTGTTGAGGTAGCTCGGGCCTTGGTCGTGTAGGGCTTTGTGTGCGTGGGTGAGGAGGCGGAAGGTGATTCTTTTGTTGACGGGGAGCCAGTGAAGGTCTCTCAGATGTTCGGAGATGTGACTGGTTCGTGGGATGTCGAGGATGAGTCTGGCTGAGGCGTTCTGGATCCGCTGGAGTCTCTTCTGGAGCTTGGCGGTGGTACCGGCGTAGAGGGCGTTGCCGTAGTCCAGTCGGCTGGTGACGAGGGCCTGGGTGACGGTCTTTCTGGTCTCGGTGGGGATCCACCAGAAGATCTTCCTTAGCATGCGTAGGATGTTGAAGCACGCCGAGGAGACGTTGTTGACCTGCCTGGTCATGGAGAGGGAGGAGTCCAGGATGACGCCCAGGTTTCGTGCATGGTCTGTCGGTTTGGGTGCGGTGCCCAGGGCGGGAGGCCACCAGGAGTCGTCCCAGGCGGAGGGTGAGGAGCCCAGGATGAGGACCTCCGTCTTGTCCGAGTTCAGTTTCAGGCGGCTGGTCGTCATCCACTCGGCTACCTCTTTCATCCCTTCGTGCAGGTTGGCTCTGGCGGCGGCGGGGTCGTTGGTCAGGGAGAGGATCAGCTGGGTGTCGTCGGCGTAGGAGATTATGCTGAGGTTGTGTTTGCGTACGATGGCCGCGAGGGGGCTCATGTAGACGTTGAAGAGGGTGGGGCTCAGAGATGATCCTTGGGGGACGCCGCAGATGACTTCGGAGGCCTCTGACTTGTACGGTGGTAGGCGGACTCTCTGTGTTCTTCCGTCGAGGAAGGAGACGATCCATTCCAGCGCCTTGTCCTGGATGCCGATGTTGCTGAGGCGCCGTACTAGGGTGCGGTGGCAGACCGTGTCGAATGCCGCGGAGAGGTCTAGGAGGATGAGGGCCGCTGTTTCTCCATTGTCCATCAGGGCTCGGATGTCATCGGTGGCGGCGATGAGGGCGGTCTCGGTGCTGTGGTTGGCTCGGAAGCCGGACTGTGAGGGGTCGAGGGATCCGTTCGTCTCGAGGAAGGCGGCCATCTGCTTGTTGACGGTCTTCTCGATGACTTTGGCTGGAAACGGGAGGAGCGAGATGGGGCGGTAATTCTTGAGTTCGGTGGGGTCCGCTGTGGGTTTTTTGAGAAGAGCGCTGAGTTCGGCGTGCTTCCAGCTCTCGGGGAAGGTGGCGGTGTCGAAGGATGTGTTGATGATGTCTCGCAGGTGGGGTGCGATGACAGCGTCGGCCTTGTTGAAGACGTGGTGAGGGCAGGGGTCGGTCGGTGATCCGGAGTGGATGGAGTTCATCGTGCGGATGGTGTCTTCGGTGCTGATCGGGGTCCAGGCGTGGAGGGTGGTGGTGGGGGGTGGTTGTTCGGTCATGGGGTGCGTTGGTTGGTTGTTGAAGCTGTTGTGTATGTCCGCGATCTTGTTGTGGAAGTATGAAGCGAGGGAGTTGCAGAGGTCTTGCGATGGGGTGATGTCGTTGTTTCCTGCGCTGGGGTTGGAAAGCTCTTTCACGATGTTGAAGAGTTCCTTGCAGTTGTGTGCGTTGTTGTCCAACCGGTCCTTGAAAGCTGTTTTCTTGGCGGCGCGGATCAGCTGGTGGTGTTTCCGGGTGGCAAGTTTGAAGGAGGTCCTGTTGTCCGGTGTCGGTTCCCTTTTCCAGACTTTCTCGAGGGCTCGGCAGTTCTTCTTGGAGCTCTTGAGTTCGTCGGTGAACCATGGGGCCTTCTTGCTGCCGGGTCTGCTAGGCGGGGTCCTCAGTGGGGCGAGTTCGTCCGCGCAGTTGTTGATCCACTTCGTGAGGTTGTCTGCGGCCTGGCTGGGGTTCGCTGAGCTGGCAGGAGGGTGCTGGCTCAGGGAGGTGGCGAGCTGGTCTGCTGTGATCTTGTTCCAGCTTCTGCGGGCGGCCTGTTTCTGGTGGTGGTGGGTCGTCGTTCTCTTGAAGGTGAAGTGGACGCAGCTGTGGTCCGTCCATTGAAGCTCTGTGGCGTGGCTGAAGTCGATGTCTGTGCTGGAAGAGAAGACTGCGTCGAGTGTGTGTCCGGCGAGGTGGGTGGGGGTGGACACCAGTTGCTTGAGTCCCAGGTTGGCGAGGTTGTCGAGCAGGGTGCTGGTGTTGTGGTCGTTGTTGTTCTCCAGGTGAAAGTTGAGGTCTCCCAGGAGGATGTAGTCAGCAGAGGGGAGGGCGTGCGGGCTGACGAAGTCGGCGATGTCCTCGCTGAATTGCGTGCGTGGTCCAGGGGGTCGGTAGATCAGGGTGCCTCTGAGGGTGGTGTTCGGGTTGGTGTGGATCTGGAAGTGCAGGTGTTCGGCGCTGGTCAGGGTGTTGTCGGTGCTGGTCGTGAGACGGATGGTGCTCCTGTGGACGATGGCGATGCCTCCTCCCATCTGGTTGGCGTTGCGGTCCCTCCGAACGATCTTGTAGCCCTCTGGGATAGCGATGGCGATGTCGGGAGCTGAAGAGGCGTTCATCCAGGTCTCCGTGAGGAAGGCAACGTCAGGGGCTGTGGCGTCTAGGAGGTTCCAGAGTTCGATGGCGTGTCTGTGGACGGAGCGGGTGTTGAGCAGGATGCACTTGAGGTGGGTGCTGCTGGTGTTCGACTTGGCGGGTGCTGGTGCGAGGCTGGTCCGGGTGCAGGAGAACTTGCAGGTGTGGCAGCTGAAAGGTCCGTGGGTACCTCGTGGAGCGGCTAGGTGGCATTCTGGGAGTCGGCCGGTGTTGAGTGCGTTGAGGGTGGCGGCGGAGTACGTCAGGCGGGTAGGTCGGGCTCTTCGGGGGCCAGGGGTCCTGGCGCTGGTCGCGATCCGGTCGCGGACGGGCGCAGACGGGCTTACCTTTGGCGCGCCTTCGGCGCACAATCGGCGCGCCCGCTGCGCGTGACCGCTGCGCGTTCGCACGGTATTACGGTATATTAAAAGCCTTTAAGGGTGACTCTCCAGTTTTTAATTATTTTTTCCTTTTTTTGAGAATTTAATTTGCACACTTTTTTCACTTCTCTGGACACTGCACAATAGACCAGAGGTGCCTCGGGTTGAGGCGGGCAACACCACTACTTTTGGAGTACCCGATGATAACTGCCAACAACCCGAATGCGGGGCGGATGAAACAGATATACCGCACAACTACATCAGCATTGGGTTTTTTGAGGTTACTCTAAAATCTTCTATACCAATGGTCTAGAAGTGTAACAAGTGTCTGTTTCTCCTTTCTGATTAATTATCAGACAAGACCTGAGCCAGAGTTAACATCATGAACTTCTCCTTCCGGAGGAAGCGATTGATGCCCCTGAGGTCCAAGATAGGATGCAAGTCCTTGTCCTTCTTGGGCACCAAAAAGTAGTGGGAATAACAACCACAACCTACTTCTGGTGCAGGAATGCGCTTGATGGCCCCCTTGGCCAAGAGGGCAGTGAGTTCCTGTTGAAGTGGTGCCAAGTGATCCCCAGACATGCAGTGGTACTGGGGTGGCATGGCTGGAGGGGAAGTCTCGAAGGGGAGGGAGCAGCCCCCTTGGACTATTTGTAAAACCCACCTATCCGAAGTGATGGTGCGCCAGTGGGGGAGGTAAGGGCAAATCCTGCCGCCCACTGGCGTTTCATGGGCCTGAAAGACCGGACTAGGAAGATTTGAAGGCAGTGGTGGCCGGGGTGTGTGTGGACAGACCCGCCCGCTGGCTCCCTGACCCGCCTCGGTGGGTTCCATGTCCACGGCTGAGCTGAGCTGAGATTGTTGCTGCGCAGGCCTGTGGCTCTGAAGCGAACGTGTTGGGCGGCCCTTCCGTGGCCCCGAAAGGAGCGAAAAGTAGAAGGTGGAAGAGGGCGTGTGGCGGAAAGACCCAAGGACTTGGCCGTAGCCAGCGAGTCCTTAAAGTGCTCCAATGCACTGTCTGCTTTATTGTCAAAAAGGCGAACGCCATCAAAGGCATGTCCATCAGGGTGTTCTGGACATCCCCAGGAAACCAATAGTCCTCAGCCAGGCGTGGCAACGGAGCACCACTGTCGTGGAAATCGCCCTGCCCAGCGAGTCGGCGGTGTTCAGGCCACAACAAATCGTGAACATTGCTGCATCTCTCTCGTCAGCAACAGCTTGAGAGAGTACTGTCATGGCCTCCTCCAGACACTGAGGCAGCACCTGCACTAAAGTATCCCACACAGAGAGGGAATAACGGCCCAAGAGGCATGAGGCGTTCACAGCCCGTAGCCCTGAACTGGTGGAAGAAAAAAAGTCTCCTTACCGAACTGTTCCAGTTTCTTGGATTCCCTGTCCGAGGGTGCAGAAAGGAATGCACTTGGGAACGCAGAGGCTTGAAAAACCAAGCTCTCAGGGGTGGGGTGCTGTGAAAGGAAAATGGGGTCGCCCAGGGCCAGGCGATGGCGTCGGGCCACGTTCCTATCCACAGGAGACCCTGTGTTGGGCCTGGACAAGGTGCCCAAAGAACCCCTGAAAGTGCATCATTAAAAGGCAGCAGTGGCTCCGCAGAGGTAGCCGCCGGCTAAAGCACTTCTGTCAAGAGGTTAGTCCTGACTGCCACTAAAAGGAGGTGGAGAGCCTCGGTCGCCCTACGCAACAACAGCGTAACTCGCACCCTCCTCTGTAGCCACGGTAGGAGGAGATAATATGCCACGGTCAGGAGAGGTATCAAAAGCACTGGCATCCCCCAATTCCTCTGCCCAGTCTGGGTCAAACTCGCACTGTGCTTTGAGAGGGTCCTCAGACCCCTCCCAGTCCTCCCCTTCCTCCGAAGGCTGATGAACAGGCTGAAAATAAGGAGGCTGGACATAGGGGTAGAAAGGCCCCGTCGGAATCTGCGTTCAGTGACACCGTTCTGGCGCCGTGTCCACATCAGGGCTGAAACCGGCGCCGTCGTCATCCGGGGGCACGGGCGATGGCTGAGGTGGTGCCGGTGGGGTCGACGTCGGTGGAGGAGTCACAAGGTCAACCGGCGTCGACCGGGATCCAGGCCTGGATCTTTGGGGGCCCTGCGACGACTGTGCCGGAGCCGACAGCGATGCCGGAGCTGCCGGACTAGGAAGATTTGAAGGCAGTGGTGGCCGGGTTGGGTGTGGACAGACCCGCCCGCTGGCTCCCTGACCCACCTCGGCGGGTTTCATGTCCATGGCGGAGCTGAGATTGTTGCTGCGCAGGCCTGTGGCTCTGAAGCGAACGTGTTGGGCGGCCCTTCTGTGGCCCCGAAAGGAGCGAAAAGTAGAAAGCGGAAGAGGGCTGTGGCGGAAAGACCCAAAGACTTGGCCATAGCCAGCGAGTCCTTAAACTGCTCCAATGCACTGTCTGCTTTGTTGTCAAAAAGGCGAACGCCATCAAAGGCATGTCCATCAGGGTGTTCTGGACATCCCCAGGAAACCAATAGTCCTCAGCCAGGCGTGGCAACGGAGCACCACTGTCGTGGAAATCGCCCTGCCCAGCGAGTCGGCGGTGTTACGGCCACAACAAATCGTAAACTTTGCTGCATCTCTCCCGCCAGCAACAGCTTGAGAGAGCACTGTCCTGGCCTCCTCCAGACACTGAGGCAGCACCTGTACTAAAGTATCCCACACAGAGTGGGAATAACGGCCCAAGAGGCATGAGGTGTTCACAGCCCGTAGCCCTGAACTGGTGGAAGAAAAAAGTCTCCTTACCGAACTGTTCCAGTTACTTGGATTCCCTGTCCGGGGGTGCAGAAGGGAATGAGCTTGGGAACGCAGAGGCTTGAAAAACCAAGCTCTCAGGGGTGGGGTGCTGGGAAAGGAAAATGGGGTCGCCCGGGCCAAGCGATGGCTTCGGGCCACGTTCCTATCCACAGGAGACACTGTGTTGGGCCTGGACAAGGTGTCCAAAGAACCCCTGAAAGTGCATCATTAAAAGGCAGCAGTGGCTCTGCAAAGGTAGCCGCCGGCAAAAGCACTTCTGTCAAGAGGTTAGTCCTGACTGCCACTAAAAGGAGTTGGAGGTGGAGAGCCTCGGTCGCCCTACGCAACACAACAACGTAACTCGCACCCTCCTCTGTAGCCACGGTAGGAGGAGATAATATGCCAAGGTCAGGAGAGGTATCAAGAGCACTGGCATCCCCCAATTCCTCTGCCCAGTCTGGGTCAAACTCGCACTGTGCTTTGAGAGGGTCCTCAGACCCCCTCCCAGTCCTCCCCTTCCTCCGAAGGCTGATGAACAGGCTGAAAATAAGGAGGCTGGACATAGGGGTAGAAAGGCCCCGTCGGAATCTGCGTTCAGTGACACCGTTCTGGCGCCGTGTCCACATCAGTGCTGAAACCGGCGCCGTCGTCATCCGGGGTCACGGGCGATGTCTGAGGTGGTGCCGGTGGGGTCGACGTCGGTGGAGGAGTCACAAGGTCAACCGGCGTCGACCGGGATCCAGGCCTGGATCTTTGGGGGCCCTGCGACGACAGTGCCGGAGCCGACAAATGCCGGAGCTGCTGAAAATGTAGAGCGAGGGCCTCCAATCGGGCCCGCGTGGCCGGAAGGTGCGCCAGCGGGGCTCAACGGCCCAAAGAGGCAGGCCATGATCGACAGAAATTCCTGCAGCTCGGCCGGAGTCGCCGACGAAACCGGGAAGGGCAGGTAGGCCGACCGAGTAGGCTCCGCCGGAGCCGCAGGGGTGGCACCACCCGCACCATGAGCCATGACTGGCGAGGGGAAGTCGGAGAGAGATGGAGTTTCCTCCACGTCTTGTAATGCTTCGCCCTACCTGATCCAGAGTGCGAAGACTTCAATCCCGACGAACAATGGTGATGGCTCCGTGACCGTAGCAGACTGCCAGACTGCAGCTGGCTAATAACCTGAGAGATGTTATGGCAAATAAAGCCACCTTCCAGATGGAACTGTAAGCGGTATGAGTGTGAAGGCTTGAATGGAGGCCCTGTAACCCCTCGTGAGGACTATACTGAACCTTGAAGAAAAACAAATTGCAAACATCAGAGTCTAAACCTAGACGCGAGGAATATGCAGAGCAGGTGCATCTAAATCCACATATGCTCGGAATATATTTTCACGCAGTGGTTTATTTTCAATCGTTCTCACCGAAACTCTGTGGTACTTTTATTTGTATAGGCTAACTAGTTTTAGTTGTCGTTTTGGATGCATTATCACAGGTATTCCCTCAACCTACCATTCAGTGGAAGAAATAAGAAAAATAGTTTTGGAATGTTTAGAAGTGGTTGATTTAATGTGATACACAAGAAAAAAAATTACTGATTACTATTTGGTACCGTATTTTCTTAATAAGCGACTGTAACCATGTTACCTTTTATATGTAGTCCTATAGCCTAAGTTCTTTACCAATTTAACCTACAAATATTTGTGATACAATCTTAAAATGTATATAATCACAATGGAGAAAACAATTACCAGCACAGTATTAGATAACATCTAAAAAAAAAAATCAACTGAACAACAAAGAAAATTATAAACAATTGGACAAAAGTAAGCAAAGTAATAAGAAATCCTAACCTTATTATTCTCTATTTGCATATCTGTGGGCCTCTCCAGGGATCCTAGTGAAATACTTTTTTGAATTTAATATATAGAAGTCTTACCAGTCTAATAAGTAATTACTTTTATTTGTCATTTATTATTCTGGTAATCTTGGAGACCATGTCCCATATGACGCTAGAGCTGCAGGAATGAATAAATGAATGAACAAATGAGAATTACATGTAATCCTAGTTCTCCGTTAAGGAACAGTAGAATATTACTAAATGAACTGTATTCATGGAATACTTTAGAAAAAAAAAAAACCTCATGAAAAACAAGCACTGGCGTTGCCAATAGGTCTCGCATTAGGAAAGTTGGAGCTATTGGTTTTGTAAATGACAAAGCCCTTTATGTTTTAAAAATGATAAAAAAATAAAAGGCATTGTTATTTGCAATAGTAATGGCTCCAACTTTCCTACTGCGATACCTATTGGGAACGTGAGTGGTGTAGCGTGTGTGAGTGGCGTTGCGTGTGTGATTGGCGTTGCCTGTGTGAGTGGCGTTGTCTGTGTGAGTGGCGTTGCCTGTGTGAGTGGCGTTGCCTGTGTGAGTGGCGTTGCCTGTGTGAGTGGCGTTGCCTGTGTGAGTGGCGTTGCCTGTGTGAGTGGCGTTGCCTGTGTGAGTGGCGTAGCATTTGTTATTGTTGTTGCATGTGTGAGTTCCGTGTCATGTGTGAGTGGCGTTGCATGTGTGTGTTGCGTGCGTGTGCGAGTGGCGTTGCATGTGTGAGCGGCGTTGCATGTGTGAGCGGCGTTGCGTGTGTGAGCGGCGTTGCGTGTGTGAGCGGCGTTGCGTGGGTGAGCGGCGTTGCGTGGGTGAGCGGCGTTGCGTGGGTGAGCGGCGTTGTCTGTGTGAGTGGCGTTGCCTGTGTGAGTGGCGTTGCCTGTGTGAGTGGCGTTGCCTGTGTGAGTGGCGTTGCCTGTGTGAGTGGCGTTGCCTGTGTGAGTGGCGTAGCATTTGTTATTGTTGTTGCATGTGTGAGTTGCGTGCGTGTGCGAGTGGCGTTGCATGTGTGAGCGGCGTTGCATGTGTGAGTGGCGTTGCATGTGTGAGTGGCGTTGCATGTGTGAGTGGCGTTGCGTGGGTGAGTGGCGTTGCGTGGGTGAGTGGCGTTGCGTGGGTGAGTGTCGTTGCATGTGTGAGTGGCTTTGCATGTGTGAGTGGCGTTGCGTGGTTGAGTGGCGTTGCGTGGTTGAGTGGCGTTGCATGTGTGATTTGCGTTGCGTGTTAGAGTGGCGTTGCGTGTTAGTGTTGTTGCGTGTTAGAGTGGCGACGCGTGTTAGAGTGGCGTTGCGTGTTAGAGTGGCGTTGCGTGTTAGAGTGGCGTTGCGTGTTAGAGTGGCGTTGCGTGTTAGAGTGGCGTTGCGTGTTAGAGTGGCGTTGCGTGTTAGAGTGGCGTTGCGTGTTAGAGTGGCGTTGCGTGTTAGAGTGGCGTTGCGTGTTAGAGTGGCGTTGCATGTGTGAGTGTCGTTGCATGTGTGAGTGGCTTTGCATGTGTGAGTGTTGCATGTGTGAGTGGCGTTGCGTGGTTGAGTGGCGTTGCATGTGTGATTTGCGTTGCGTGTTAGAGTGGCGTTGCGTGTTAGTGTTGTTGCGTGTTAGAGTGGCGTTGCGTGTTAGAGTGGCGTTGCGTGTTAGAGTGGCGTTGCGTGTTAGAGTGGCGTTGCGTGTTAGAGTGGCGTTGCGTGTTAGAGTGGCGTTGCGTGTTAGAGTGGCGTTGCGTGTTAGAGAGGCGTTGCGTGTTAGAGTGGCGTTGCGTGGTTGAGTGGCGTTGCGTGGTTGAGTGGCGTTGCGTGGTTGAGTGGCGTTGCGTGGTTGAGTGGCGTTGCGTGGTTGAGTGGCGTTGCGTGGTTGAGTGGCGTTGCATGGTTGAGTGGCGTTGCATGGTTGAGTGGCGTTGCATGGTTGAGTGGCGTTGCATGGTTGAGTGGCGTTGCATGGTTGAGTGGCGTTGCATGGTTGAGTGGCGTTGCATGGTTGAGTGGCGTTGCATGGTTGAGTGGCGTTGCATGGTTGAGTGGCGTTGCATGGTTGAGTGGCGTTGCATGGGTGAGTGGCGTTGCATGTGTGAGTGGCGTTGCATGTGTGAGTGGCGTTGCATGTGTGAGTGGCGTTGCATGTGTGAGTGGCGTTGCATGTGTGAGTGGCGTTGCATGTGTGAGTGGCGTTGCATGTGTGAGTGGCGTTGCATGTGTGAGTGGCGTTGCATGTGTGAGTGGCGTTGCATGTGTGAGTGGCGTTGCATGTGTGAGTGGCGTTGCATGTGTGAGTGGCGTTGCATGTGTGAGTGGCGTTGCATGTGTGAGTGGCGTATAATAAAAAAAACGGAGGGAGATATGAAGGGAAAAAAATAAAAAAGGCTAATGGAAATTAAGGATATACATTAAAAAGCGTGGTATCCATTTGAAATCAGATGAAAGGTTTAGTGTCTGATAAATATTAGTCTTCAGGCGCATAGAGAAAGACCACATGAATGTTAATATTAATACCACACGAATGAAATCTGTAAAGATGAACAAACTGGTTGTCTGCAGCATTGAGCGTGCCCGACAGCGCTTTAAGACCCTTTAAAAGATATCCAGGCACAGTGCAGTGATTTTTTAATCTGCTCGACCCCGGCACGTGGTGAATCTGGCTGTCGGGATTTGCCGGGATGCCAGTCCAGTCTATGAAGCGTTTCCAGGAACCACGAGAGAGGAGGGAGATTCTGGAAGCTGAGGGCAAGCAGCAGAGAGCAGTCACCAGGAAGAGGCGTGAGGTGGGCCGAGGGGAGCATGGAGTGGAGGGGGTGAGAATACTGGGTAAGTTGAGGGCGAGAGAGGAGAGGAGTGAATGCGGGAGTCGGCTTGATAGAGGGCAGAAGGGGACTGAAGAGGATGAGGGGAAAAAAGGAAATAGGTTTGGCAGGACAGAGGAGAGTAAGACATTAAAAAACAAGGCAGAGAAGGGGAGGGGGGAGGAGAAATCCGACACGGCGGGCAAGGGAGGGGGCCAACGGCAATGAGAGTGTGAAGCAGCAGGGGCCTGGGGGAAGCTGGCTGGGGAGGGGGAGGAGAAGTGAACAGATGTCCGTGAGGTGTGTGAGGAGTGCCTGATGCCGGATGGGGGTGGGAGAGCCTGGGAATGCGAGAGGCTGGGCTTGCATGCGATGCCTGGGGGAAGACGTCAATAATTCAATCGCAAAATTGAATGTTGTAACAAAAACAGACCAGGGTAGAATTACAGAAGGGATTAACACCCCCTCTGAAAATGGTCGTTGAGAAGGGGATGCTGCTTAATGAACATGACTGTACGATCTTGCATTAAGTTCAGAGCTTTGTGGAACTGACTGTAAAGTGAGCGCACACACACCAGAAATAACTACGGATGCAGATATGAAACAGATCAAGCTTAACAGGAAACGGCCAACACTGTGGAGGAATAATGAAAGAGTGCTTTTGTTGCACTGGCTCAAGGCGGTGCTGACATTCTGTAACACATGCAACATAATCAAAACACGCTTCTGAGATAAAAAAATAATACAGGGAGATACAATCCGCATACGAAACCAGTGACAAGCAGCATAAGTAATGGTGTCAACGAGGAAGGGCATGGCTTTAGCAAGTGCCGGGTGTGTCAGCTGTAATGAATGTTGCTGCCTCGAGATCAGTTCTAGGTGTTCTAAATAAGATAACATTTCCTCCAACACGCATTTACAGATTTGAGTCATGGCAAGGGAGGCGACCATAGCGTGGAGAGAGAGGGGAGGTGCTGGTGTGGGAGGGGGGAGGTGCTGGTGTGGGAGGGGGAGGCTGTACAGGGAGATACAATCCGCATACGAAACCAGTGACAAGCAGCATAAGTAATGGTGTCAACGAGGAAGGGCATGGCTTTAGCAAGTGCCGGGTGTGTCAGCTGTAATGAATGTTGCTGCCTCGAGATCAGTTCTAGGTGTTCTAAATAAGATAACATTTCCTCCAACACGCATTTACAGATTTGAGTCATGGCAAGGGAGGCGACCATAGCGTGGAGAGAGAGGGGAGGTGCTGGTGTGGGAGGGGGGAGGTGCTGGTGTGGGAGGGGGAGGCTGTACAGGGAGATACAATCCGCATACGAAACCAGTGACAAGCAGCATAAGTAATGGTGTCAACGAGGAAGGGCATGGCTTTAGCAAGTGCCGGGTGTGTCAGCTGTAATGAATGTTGCTGCCTCGAGATCAGTTCTAGGTGTTCTAAATAAGATAACATTTCCTCCAACACGCATTTACAGATTTGAGTCATGGCAAGGGAGGCGACCATAGCGTGGAGAGAGAGGGGAGGTGCTGGTGTGGGAGGGGGGAGGTGCTGGTGTGGGAGGGGTAGGCTGTGATTGCGTGGAGAGAGAGGGGAGGTGCTGGTGTGGGAGGTGCTGGTGTGGGAGGGGGAGGCTGTGATTGCGTGGAGAGAGAGGGGAGGTGCTGGTGTGGGAGGGGGGAGGTGCTGGTGTGGGAGGGGGAGGCTGTGATTGCGTGGAGAGAGATGGGAGGTGCTGGTGTGGGAGGGGGGAGTTGCTGGTGTGGGAGGAGTGCTGCTAGGGGAGGAGAAGCCTGATGCCGGATGGGGGCGGGAGAGGCTGGGCTTGCATGCGATGCGCGTGCATGTTCACGTGAACTTCATGAAAACCGCGGGGCTGAAAGCCCTTTGGTTTGAAGATGTTTTCACCACATGAATTCTCGCTCCGCTCGATGCGCTTGCGCACATAGATAGGTCGCGAGACCTAAAAACTTTAAATCAAAGAAATCATGGCCATGGAGGCAATTTGTTATTGTCTATATCTTCCTTTTCTAGTTAATCAGCTCCAACAGGCTTGTGTACACTCAATGTAACAAACACTGAACGATGGCCATGTGCAGAAGCTTGCGATACCAGACTCTTCGTGTCCAGCCCGAACCACAAGAATGACTTGGGCCCGGTCGCGCTTGACCTTCTCAAGACACTGGATGGAAGTGGTATATGCAGAAAGGCGTTTAGAAGAACACAAGTCCACTTATGTCCAAAACAGTCGCCTAGCGAGTGCCGCCTTGGAAATTCCAACGCACAGATTTGCTGACATTGCGCGTTCTCTTCGGTGGCGAATAAATCTAAACAAGGCTCTCCCCACCGCAGAAAGAGATCTTGCTATCTTGTACTACCTCCGAGTGAAGACGCCATTTGTGTTCCATCATGCACCGGCGGCTGAGTTTGTCTGCCCTGGCGTTCAGAGAACCTGTCAGGTAGGGACATGCCCTGATGTTCCAGCCACTTCTAGAGACAAAGTGTCTCCTGACATAGGGTCCACGACCCCACTAGCCGTTTTTGTTACAGTACCACGGTGGTGGTGGTGTCCGTGAACACCGGCACTACTCTCCCTTTGACAGAATGAAGAAATGCCTTCAGTGCAAGATGAACTGCCCGAAGCTCCAGAAGGTCGATGTGAAGCCCAGACTCCGCCAGAGACCAGAGGCCTCTGATCTCCGCCTCTCCCATGTGGCCGCCCCACTCCAGAAGTGATGCATCTCTCACCACTGTGAACTCTGCTTGAGGAAGGGAGAGGGATCTGCTGCTGACCCAATCCTGGTTTGTTAGCCACCACTGCAATTGGGGTGCAGTGCCCTCAGAGATCTGGACGCAATCTGAAAGATTCCCTGATGCTGTGCCAACTGGAACGTCAGGTCCCACTGCAGAGCCGCATATGCCACCTGGCATAGTCCACCAGCAGGATGCAGGAGGCCATGAGGCCTAGTTGCCTCAGGGTCATTCTGACCGAAACCCGTGATAGAGGCTCAAAGATCGGAATCATGGCCCGAATACTCTGGATTAGCGGTTCGGAAGGATAAGCCCGAAACTGCACTGTTTCCAGAACCACTTTGATGAAAAGGAGCTTCTGACGGGGAATCAGGTGTGACTTCGGCACGTTGATGGGGAACCCCAATGAATGTTGGAGGTTGGCCGTAGTCTACAGGTGGGAGACAACAGCCTGGGGAGAGTCCGCCTTAAACAGCCAGTCGTTGAGATAGGGGAAAACTGGAACACCTGATCTGCACAGATGAGCTGCGACCACCGCAATCAATTTCGTGAACACCCGAGGGGCGCTGGTAAAGCCAAAAGGGAGCAGGGTAAGCTGAAAGTGCTTGTGGCCTACTGTGAACCGTAGGTAACGCTGATGGGCCAGCAGGACGGGGATGTGAAAGTAAGCATCCTGCAAGTCCAACGCTTCCATCCAGTCTTCAGGGTCATGGGCACATGGGACCTGAGCCAGAGTCAACATTTTGAACTTCTACTTCCGGAGGAAGCGGTTGGTCCAAGATAGGCTGCCGGCCCTTGTCCTTTTTGGGCACCAGAAAGTGAATCTAGGTACCACTCTCTCCGGATCTGTGCTGGCTGGCGAGGAAAAAGGAAGAACTGATGTCAGCTAGCAGGGGCGGTGCGTAGATACTGCAACGTCATTCTGGCGACCACGACGAACGTGGAGTCAACTGAAGTCACCCACCGACACGCAGGGGTACTGCTGAAGAAAAATTCTCCAGATCAAGTCTGAACGTGCGGGGTCAGTCTAAGGTAAGGAATCCATAACTAATCATCTCTTTCAGATCTTTGTAAACTGCATCTTTTCATTGGTCTATAGGCTTAGTAGTCTCTCCTTAGTACCTCCTGGTCTAATTTTTTAACTTTCCACGAGGACACTTCCTGTTACATTTGTTGTTACTCTGTAGGCTTTTGTCGTGTTCTTATCTAGGACCCTAATTCGATATTCCCGATTTATGCCCTTGTGAGGTTATAATCAATAATGTCCTGACAACGGCATAAGATTCAGATTCATATTCAGTAATAGCCCATGCAATCCAAAGCACAGCATGGCTACTCCCATCGACTCCTAGAAAAGCACACCGCGTTCTTTAAACAAACCAAGCCTCCAGCAGCCCGGGAAACCCCCCTGCTTTTGTTTTGATTTGAACAAGAACTCCTGAAGTCCTGCAAGAACTATTAGTTCTTGGTGACGTCTTATGTCCAACCTTACGTCAAACCCGGCACCTTTCAGGTATAAAATACCAACAGTTCCCTTAAGCAAACACATGGTGGTTTGGAGCAGAGCGGCCATCTACTTGCCCGAGAGCCCAGCTGATGCGAGTGCCCATGGAAGCCGCCCCTCCTGTTTGAAGCACAGAGAGACGCTGTCTTTTTCTCCAGCCGAGAAAATCAAATCCAGCTCCGGTGTTTCCAGCCTACCCTTGCGGGTTGCTGGGATATCGAGTCCTGAGGAAAGAGATACCAGGCCTCCCACATTCTATTACCAAGGTACAGAGCTGACTAAACCCTTAGGAGAATTCTTGATGCAGATTCTTGGCAAAATTATCTTAACCAACTTAACTTAACATCACTACTTACTTGTCCCTTCCCGAGTATTAGGCTTAGGTCAGGTACACCGGGGTAGGCTTAGTTAGAAGCACCAATAGAGCCTTTTAGCCAATATATATATGTATGTATATATTTTATCCATTTTAAAGTATCATATGGCTAAGAAACTGTATCAATGCTTTTACAGTATTATTTCATAACACTACTTTTACTGTACGCACTTTACTTTACTTTAAGTATTGCAATTGTGGCAATTCACTTCTCTTGTATGAGAAAGAAGACTGCTCAATAAATAAAACCTTTTATTGAAAACGCCCGTCTCTCTATTTCTCTGCACTCTGGTGAAACTAAGTATGCACTGCTGACTGAGTGAAATATCTGTCTATTGTTTTCACACGATTCTAGAGATATACTCTTATTCTGAGGGAGCAAAGTTGTTATGTTTATGCGGTTGTCGGAAACTGAATCCCTTCTTGTCTGAGCCAGGGAAGGTTATCCATCCCTCTTCATTCGAGAACGTTTCCAGTGACCTCTGAGCTAGCTGGCGCAAACCTAAATTAAGTTTAACATAGTCAGTAGAGACCTAGATCGTCTACACTGCTGTTTATGTTATTCCAATGCGCAGAGCCTATTGGGAAAATAGGAACTACACTACACTTTCATTACAGCCTGCAGGCACGATTTTGTTAAATGTTTTTCACCTGCCTGCTGTTCCAGGCAACACATGGTCTTCCGCAATGCTTTATATATTTTTGTTCTTCATAGCACAGCACGCCACACTGATACAGTGGCGACCCCGCCATTGGTTTATTTGCAAACTCGAGAACCGGACAAATGCCTAATTACATTGGTACTTGTGGTAGATCACCAAAATTGCGAAAATCTTGTTGGAAATAAAACAAGTTACTGAAGTACACCATGGCGACAGGCGTTTCGTATTGGGTGAAATGCAACTTACATCAAAAGAAGAATATCTACCAAGGTTTCAGCTTGCTATGTGTGACATTTTCGTAACTTCAGTGTAATTATGAGCAATGTTCCCTCTAATTTTTTTCCTCTGTGTGCGGTAGTGTAGGGTCTCTGTGCGCTGCAGCCATGGCTATGTGCGCCAGGAGCCAGACCAGGCGTTTGTGCAGCGCCAAATATCCCTCCAAACTTTTGCCAAAAAATCTTAAAAGGTGGTGCACTTCCACACATACAGTGCCACGTTAAGGGTCTTAAGGCAGATTTGCAATTTGGATATACCTGCCATGACATGAATTGGTTACACAGGCAAGTACACTTCAGGTTTACAAAAGCACAAGATTCCAACGGTGGTGTCATCATAAGATTTTACTAACTAATCTTAACTGGAGCACTATTCATTGGGTGGGTAAATGTTGAGAGCCTACACAATATTACATATACACAATAGGTTGTGGAATGGAATATTTTTGCTGTTGCCTGAAGCGTTCATCTTTATTTGGCAATTTCAACTATTGACACATACTGCGGGATACAGTGCTTAATTTGTAAAACAATAAGTGTCGGGGATCAAAGCGTAGCTCAGAAGATGTGCATTGTTTTCTGTCTGTGGCCCTGGATGAAATTTTGTCGGGGAAAAATATGTAATCGTCCTCAGGGTGCAGTAATGATAGAATCCGCAAAGGTTCAGTGGACTCTGATGCCCCAGAGTTGTCTTTTAGAAGGTCTGGAAGGAGAGCTATCCTACCTGCTTACGTAGGGGAGTATTTAAGATAGATATACTCTTACAGGTGGGTGGTTGGCATTTTAAATACTTATGTTTGTTTAAATCTGCTGAGTGAAGGTACCCATGGATATGGAATGAGGCTATGCCATTTTGAATGCCTAGGGGGGTGTGACTCAACCAAGGGATACTGAACATATTATACCAATTCTGAACCCATCAGGTTTCACGTGCATGTCTTCCTTGCAGAACTGATCAAGAAGAATACTGCCCAAAGTTATTACCCATCTGATTAAAGTCTTTTTACTATTTGGTTCCTCTTGCACCCTGTCACAGTCCATAGCTTTTAATAGGTCAAGTAACTTTATACATCTGCAGTAATGCCCTGATACACAGAAAGTAGGTATTGCATAACCATGAACCATCTGTCTTAATATCAGTAAGACCTAAACCGTATTTTCAGTCATGAAGCAAAGCAGTGTAAATGTTGTCCAGTTGAATTCAATGATACACCTCCGCCTTCTCAAACACTTAAACCGCTGGAAGTTTTAGGTGATGCATCCTTGTTAATTGACAAGAATATCTCCACCCTTTTTCAAAAGTAGTCTCCACGGTGAGGACATCTCATTTACTCTTATAAATGTATACCGTATTTTTTCTAGCTTACTGTATTACTCCGCTGTCTGTTTGCATGTCATGAAACTGAGTCTGAATAAGCCGCAAACTATTCAAATCAAGCTTTGAAAGGTGTGCGATGTCTTAAAAAATCTGACCATCTATCATTGCCCGATAGGTCATTTGGATGGTTTCCTCATTGACAGATTGTTTCCACTATCCAAAACGGAGGAGGGTACTTTCTTCCATTGCATGGCTGGGTTGGCGGTAGATCATGAAGTGGTGAAGTTGGGGGTCTGACGGCAGGCCGGGGTAGTGCCTTGAATCTTCACCACATCTTGCCTTTGTAAAGGTTGGGCATAGCCCGACGCCTTTCCCAGCCATGGATCGCATTATTAAAAAACCCAAAAGAAAGTGACCCTAAATTCTGGTAGCCTTTTAGCCTGCCGCAAGAGGCCATGTGGAACGTTTCTGGTCCCCTTACTTAATTTTTGCTCTTGCCTTCAAATTAAACCTAGCATGGCAAAGCAAGGCTTTAGTTAGCGGCTTAGACCATAGCGGCAGGTTTAAAGACTGTATCTTATCTGCTGTGAGCTTAACCAGGTGGCGGTAAGAATGCTACTGTGAAGTTCTCCTGTGCATTGGACAGATTGGCATAGCTTAATAAAAAGTTTCGTCTTGATATGTAATGAAAGAAGAAGTTGGAAATAGTGTTTGTAGGTGTCACAAAGTTGTTGCAGAAAATTCCCGATATGAACAGGAAGGGAACGGACAGAGTTGCATTTGTGGAACAGCTAACTGCTGTAAATGGATGCTCATTCCTCCATTTGAGGAAGGGCTGGAAGACGGAAACAAACACTGAAAGTTTCCATTCCTATTTGCACCGCCCGGCCGCACTCCAATTAACACAGTCTGATCCCGAGGAGAGACCGAGAGAACAGGGCAGTGGGATTGATAGCGAGGGGTTGGCTGCCAGTTACGTTACACTGGCCAAAACCAAGTGCCGAAAGCACCCATACATTGTTATTAGCTGTTAGAACTCCGCTTTCCATTTTGGTAAGCCATTAATATGCCTGCTTTATAATTTATTATTTCTTTAGCGCCAACACTATCAAGCAGCCCTGCAACAGTTTCGGGGAGCAGAGCTGGCCAGAGGAGCCGAGAGCTTTACTGTGTGAATCACCGCTCAGGTGCAAGGCCATCCCTGCTGCTGTAGTACACTTGTCACAAGCATTTTTAGTTCAATAGCAATTTTTTATTCATTTATCACTACAGGCCCTCGTGTGAAGTTTGTGCCCTTCCATTTCTGGTGCTGTGCAAAAGTTTTAAGATTTCCTTAGAGTGTTTTGTTGCTCAAATTGGTGTAATTTCTGATATTTATGTTTTCCTCATCTTCATTGCTTGATTTTGCACACAAGAAAGTGTCACTCATAGTCACTGTATGTCACTCATAATTACACAGAAATTATGAAAATGTCACATAGCAATCTGAAACCTTGGCGGCTATGTACAGTTTAATAATTAGTGCTTGTGTCAGCGGCGCCACGGAGGGGTACGCACAGTCTTATTTCTGATAAATTATTTTAGTCACACACAATCAATTTAGTTTCAAATCTGCAGGCTGGGCTGCTCTGTCTCATCATCCTTCTGAATGAGCCTGGTTCATCTGCAGATCGATTTAATCACAGTAAATCTGCAGGCCCAGCCAAGGGCGGCTCTGTCTTCTAATCCTTATCATGGGCGCCCTGACTAACTGGGTTTATCTTCCTAGACTACGGGTCAGTGTGTGACTGTTTTACCAGCCAGGCTAGCTCTCGCTGCTCTCTCAGCACTGGGGCCCAGACGGGGATAGGGAGGGGGGAGGGGCACGGGGAAGTTTCTATTTGCTCAAATGTCTGTAATTTCTTATATTTAGAAGTTTCCCTAATTTTCATTGCATGATTTTTGCTCGAGAGAAAGTGTCACTCTTAGTCATTGGAATGTCATTCATAATTTCACAGAAATTTTTAAAATGTCACACATGGCAATCTGAAACCTTGGCAGCTATACTGTCTGACTATGTATACCCATCTTGAAACGGTAATAGTGCTCATTTAGTGCAGTGCAGAAAACTGTGGAAGTAACGCTAGATTGTCTTTGCTGTGAGTTTACCAACTGGTTTTCCTATTTTTTCAATAAGTAAAATTGTGTTTGTTGTTGTGAGCCAAAGCAGGAAACAAAACTATGGCTACGCACGGTTTACCTGTTTGAACTTGAGCTTTCACAATGTAGTCCTCTGTCTGTTTCGGGAGCAGAGAGCAGGGAATCCGTGTGTGTCAGGAAAAGGCAGGCTGAATGTGATTGGTTGCAAGTTTCGACTATGCAGATTTTTAATGCAGTGAGTCACCCAGGATCGACTGAGAATGCTTAATTGCGAAGAATGCGTCTGCCTGTGCATCTTTATATTGTCATTTTGTGGTGTTATACAGCCATATGTTTTTGTTGGAGTTGATGATGACAAACCTTTTCTCACTGTATGTTAGAAAGGTTTTTACTTTTCCAGTCCGTGTGAGCTGCATAGATCAGATATCATTTCCGTAGTTTTATACTGAAGGAATGAGTTTCTAAAATGTTAAATTGCTTACTACGAGGAAGACTTATTATGCTCCCTTATGAGTGCTAAGAGGCTGGACAGTGAGCTGTCATGCTCCCTACTGAGCGCGGAGAGGCTGGACATCGTGGCATGAATGCAGCCACTGCTTGCCTAGAACTTCACGTTTGGCATTACTCTTGTAACAGCGCACGCTCAGCTGCTGGTGTGCGCAGTGATGAACACGAAACCCGCAGATGTGCACTCCAAGACTCGTCGTCTAACGCAAATAGGTAATGGTAATTCTTCACGCTGCTCGGGAGTGCGCGCTAAATATAGCACACTGCGCGCTAAGGATGACCTCTGTGCGCGCGCGCGCTCACGCGCGCGGGTTATTGGGAACAGTGATTATGAGTGACATTTCAACAACTATGAGGTAACACTTTCTAGTGAGCAAAATCAAGCAAAGACAAGGGAAACAGCAATATCAGAAATCACACCTATTTGAGCAAAAAGAAACTTCAAGAAGATCTTTAAAAAACTGCAAGCGCCAGAAATGGAAGGGCACTTGGGGCACACTGGGGCAGAAAGCACAAGTTGCTACTTGTGTAACGATATATCTGTAAGAGACATTAGTTAGAGATAGATTCCTTACCTTAGATAGATTCCTTCTATCTAAGGTAAGGAATCTTCTGCCCCATGGTTTAATGACGCTCTGAAAGGGGAAAAAACGAAATGTAAAGCTCTTGAAAGAGCGTGGCGTAAGGATTTTGACCCTGACAAAAAAACTAGGTATAATATTGCGAGGAACCTCTGCAAGCCTGAAAACTGTAACGTCGTAAGTAACTTGCTTATGTCTTAGATAAAATCACGGTTTGGCCACCACTTCGCAATTTTTAAGTAAGCCCGGTCTCCTTTTCATTTCCCCAGAAAGGAAAAAGTCGGAAATACTGACACAAAAGTATGGTACCATTGATGTTTCTATACTTCAGATTCCGACGCTAGCACGTGACTTAAAAGGTAACCACCTCATCCCCACACGGGATATGCTTACTAGCCTTTGCAACTTCACGGTTCTAAACCCCTAATTGATTCCTTAATTACAGTGCAGCCACCCACAGACGGACGTTGAAGTTTTAAAAACGACTATATTAAACCATTGAATTCCACTGAATCTTATGTATAAGTTCAATCATAAGGTATGTTAAAACACTGGTTATGTTCCACCGGTTTGTTGAGATGACATTCTTCGCTAGACTGTTTTTTTAAAAAACTTCCTTAGACTCACTACCCGTCTGACCATATTCCCTTCACGGATTTGCTAAACTAAAGACAAGGGAACTTGGCATTGACAAACAGACCTAGACTAGGCTCACAATCACCACAGAGCCCCAGAGTTGAATGAACCTCACGCATGCCACTGCGATTCCGGAAGTTATGACAATATGCATTGTGTAGCTTTGTACGTTTTAAATCTATTTACTCAACACAAAACACCTTGCACTGGGTCACGCACCGCGATTTCGAATGTAATTACAACGTGGGCAGTTAGTTCTCTATGAATTCTTTGTTGGCTAAGGATCTGTAAAAAACTTTGTTTCCTTTGTTCCTTTTTTCTCTACACAGGCTTTGCTCATTCAGGCACGTTTTGCTACTTAAATAAGTCCTGATGATGATCCCGTGCATCTGTTAGAGCCTTTAGGGATCGAAACGTCGACACCCAAGAGTGGGTTGACACTCGTAATATTCTCAATAATTTGGTGTACATTCCACTCCAGGCGACACTGCCAGCAATCTTTGCATTTTTTGCAGTGCCCTGTCTTTGCTCTCTTTCCTTGCCTGAAGATCACCCTCTTTTTCACCCTATATCTATTTCCTCCTTTTCTTGTCAGTACGGCACAGGCTTGTGTCTTGAAAAATTGTATTGTATATCTGACATTGTTTGTTGGTAATAAACTCCTGCCCCGGCTGGGTCAGGACAACCTGAATTGTATAGCTTCCATTGAGTTTCTATACTATATATTGTGTATATGTTGAATAAGCTAAGTTCCATTGTCTCTTTATAACAACCTCTATCACACTGCATGTAGGAAAGCACGTGCTTCATACGTTGCTGAAACCATAACAGGAGCCGCAAACAAAGCAAAAACTTTGTTTAATACAGTCAAAGACCTGGCAGGTGGGCAGATTACGGCCCCATCACGCCCTCTCAGTGAGAAGCAATGTCAAGATTTAGCCCAATTCTTCTCAGACAAAATCGACAAACTAATTGTTGAGATTGACAAAAACAACTGCAACACCACCTCGACGGAAAATTGGGAATACAACCCCATTATAAATCAAACTCTACTAAATTGGCCGCCCATTACAACAGATACCCTTACCTCTCTCCTGAAATCAATCAAATCTGGTTCCCCACGTGAGCCTATCCCTGTTAATATAATAAAACTTCTTGAAACTCCTGCACTTAATATTATTGCAGATACCTTAAATTCATCTCTAGAGTTAGCCACAGTTCCTCCCCTATGGAAGCACGCCATAGTGACCCCACTGTTGAAAAAACCTACTGCTGACCCAGAACAATTAGCCAATTACAGACCCATATCACTCCTTCCTGCGTTTTCCAAATGTCTGGAAAGACATGTACACACAGCCCTCACCTGTTTTTCTGACGAAAACACCCTCCTTCACCCCACCCAATCTGGTTTTCGAGCAGGTTTCTCCACGGAAACGTCTCTGTTAGGAATTTCTGAAACCATTAAAAAACTCCTTGATGACGGTCAAACGGTTGCGCTTATTTTACTTGACTTAAGTGCAGCCTTTGACACTGTGTCACACAATAGGCTACTTACCACACTGGAAAAGAATGGAATTGGTGGAATGGCACTGCAGTGGATCAGATCCTTCCTGAGCCAACGTACATATCAAATTACATCTGCCACCGCAAGCTCGGGAAACTTCAACTCCCCTCATGGGGTTCCACAGGGCTCCATTCTTAGTCCGCTCTTTTTCAATTTATATCTGAGACCCCTGGCAGACTTAGTGGAGAAAGCTGGACTCACTTTTATGACGTATGCAGACGACTCACAAATTGTCTTTTCACTATCCAAACCCCAATCTTCTTCGTCGTCTTCTCTCAAAAACGGTCTTCTGGACATCTTTAACTGGATGTCAACTAACCAGTTAAAATTAAATGGAGACAAGACGGAGATCCTCCTCTTGGGCAAACAGCCAGAGCTCTGGAATACAACACACTGGCCTACACAGATGGGTGATCTTCCAACGCCAGTGACCCATGCAAGAAACCTGGGAGTAATTCTAGACAACTCCCTGTCCATGAAGCAACAGGCAAGCAAGGTAGTGGGTCTCTGCTTCACCATTATCAAATGGCTCAAAAAGATTCTGTGGATGCTGCCAGTCCCCATGCAAAAAACAGTAGTCAATGCCCTAATTACATCCCGGCTTGACTACGGGAACATCTTGTATTTGGGGGCTAATAAAGCAGTCATAAAAAGACTACAACTTGTTCAAAACACGGCTGCCCGACTTCTCTGCCACATCCCCAAAAATACTAACGTGTCTCCTTACTTACGGGAATTACATTGGTTGAAGGTAGAAAATCGCATCAGATTTAAAGCCTTAAACTACATGTTCAAAATTAAATCAGGTACCGCCCCGAAATATCTTCAGGCACTTGCACTTCCCTATGTCCCTACAAAAAACCTACGGTCCCTATCAGCAGAAAAGTTCTGCGTGCCAAGATTCAAGCTCGCCAGGATGGGAGGAAGATCCTTTTCCCACTTGGGCCCCACTATATGGAACTCAGTTCCATTGCACATACGCAAAGAGGGTAGCCTCTCCAAGTTCCCTAAAGCGATAAAAACCTGGTTGTTCGATCAGTAACCTGAATGTGCCAGCTATACTCGTCCATCCTTGAGGCTGTGTTATCAGGCGCCGGGAAACCCTTCTTGGTTAGCTGTTGCGCCATACAAGCTTACAAAATAAAATAAAATAAATAAAATAAATTCCTTAGCTTAGAATATCCGCAGGCATCAGACTGGATCTGGAAAGTTTTGCTTACAGTATCCCTGCGCCTCAGTAGGTGGCGTCCTGCCGCTCAGCGTACGTCGCTGGCGTCGTATGCGCTGAGATGACGTCCCGGAGACTACTTAGGCGCCACCAATGCGCGCTGGCTTCAGTTCTGTACACGACTTTCTGCGCCAGGCAAGATACAGACCACTGGGGCTTTGAAAACTAGGGCCCTGAAGGGGATGACCTTAACCCTAGTAATCAGTTCGCAGAACGGGGAGGATGGGAGGGGCGGTAAGGAATTTATCACTAACTAATGTCTCTTACAGATATATTGTTACACAAGTAGTAACTTGTGCATCTGAAAGAGACACGTTCGTGATAGATTCCTTACCTTAGAATATATACCTCAGCAATACCAACCCCAGTGGTGGGCCTGCGAATAAGATTACACCAGAAAGTCACGGAGAACATAACGGCCAAATAAGCCGTCTCTCTGGACTTGACGGTCAAGGCAGTAATGCGTGGTAAACGTGTGCAGTGAGGCCCACGTAGCTGCCTGAAAAAAATGTCCTGCAAGGAAACACCGCATCCCAAGGCAGTAGTGGCTGCAGTTGCCCTGGTGGAATGGGCTTGCAGCCCCACAGGAGGCTCCATCTTAGCTAACGAGTAACATGCCTTGATGCACAGAATGACCCACCGAGAGTTGATCCGTTTGTGCACAGCCGGACCTTTTTTGGCACCCACGTAGCCAACAAAGAGCTGGTCATCCATCCGGAACTATTGTGTGCACTTCAGATAGAACGAGAGCGCTCGTTTTGGGTCCCGACGGTGGAGCCTCTCTTCCTCTTTGGAAGGAGGTAGAAAGAAGGTGGGCAAAGTGATGGTCTGCCCGATGTGGAAGGGCGTGACAACTTTTTGCAAGAAAGAAGGACGGTTTCTTAAAACCACCTTGTCCGGATGCACAGAAAGGAAAAGAGGTTTGGGAGAAAGAGCCAGGAGCTCACTCACTCCTCTGGCAGAGGTGATAGCTACCAGGAAAGCCGTGTTGAGAGTAAGAAGACGCAAAGGACAGTTATGAAGGGGCTCGAAGTGAGTGCACATCAGATATGTCAAGACCAGGTTTAAGTCCCATTGAGGCATGATGAACGGCAGAAGAGGAAATGTGTGCATAATGCCTTTCCGAAAACGGTTAACAACCGGGGACTTAAAAAGAGAAGACTGATCTGGAAGCCGTGGAAAGGAGGAGATGGCCGAAAGATAACCTTTGATAGTGCCCAGAGCAGAGTCCTGCTGGGCCAAGGAAAGAAGGAACATAAGAACCTCGGAAAGAGGGGCAGAAAGGGGATCCACAGACTTATCTGTGCACCATGCCACAAACTTGCTCCGCCTGCAGGCGTAAACCGTTTTCGTGGAGGGACGCCTGGCTGCCAGAATGACAACACAGACTTCGGAAGGAAGATCGAAAGCGGTCAACTGTCGCCGCTCAGTCTCCATGCATGGAGGAGGAGGCTGGACAGGTTCGGTGAAGGACCGTCCCCTGCTGCTGCGACAGAAGATCCTCCTGAAGAGGCAATCGGATCGATCGCCATATTGAGTAGCTCGGGATACCAGTATCTTCGTGCCTGATCCGGAGCCACAAGAGTGACCTGGGCCCGGTCGCGCCTGATCATCTTCAGCACTCTGGGAAGAAGTGGTATAGGCGGAAAGGCGTACAACAGACCGCAGCTCCAATTGCAATGAAAAGCGGCGCTGAGCGAGTGCAGCCTTGGAAATTCCAACACGCAGAACTGAAGACATTGCGCGTTCTCTTCAGTGGCGAATAGATGTAACCAAGACTCTCCAGATGCAGAAAGAGACCTTGTGCCACGTCCGAGTTCCAACGCCATTCGTGATCCATCATGCACCAGCGGCTGAGTTCGTCCGCCCTGACGTTCAGAGATCCTGCCAGGTTTTGTACCACCAAGGTAATGCATTGATGTTACAGCCATATCCAGAGGCACAGAGCCTCCTGACATAGGGTCCAAGACCCCACCCTTCCCTCTTTGTTGCAGTACCTCACGGCAGGTGGTGGTGTCCGTGAACATCTGCACTACACTTCCCCGAGCGGAGGGAAGGAATGCTTTCAATACAAGTCGGATAGCCCGAAGCTCCAAAAGTTTGATATGGAGCCAGGACTCCGCCGGAGACCAGGGACCTCTGATCTTTGCCTCTCCCAAGTGGCCTTCCAACCCAGGAGAGATTCATCAGTCACCACTGTGTGCTCCGATTGGGGAAGGGAGAGGGATCTGCCATTGACCTAATCGTGAGCCACCACTGCAAGTGCTGTGCAGTGCCCTCCGAGAGCTGGACGTGATCAGACAGGTTGCCCATATGCTGTGCCCACTGGAACTTCAGGTCCCACTGCAGAGCCCGCATATGCCATCTGGCATGTGGCATGTTGCACCAGCAGGATGTAGGAGGCCATTAGGCCCAGGAGCCGGAATGTCATCCTGACTGAAACCCGGGATAGAGGCTGAAAGATCGAAATCATGGACTGAATATCCCGGACTTGCTGCTCAGGAGAAGAAACCCAAAACTGCTTTGAATCCAGAGCCACTCCGATGAAGGGGAGCTTCTAAGAGGGACTCAGGTGCGACTTCGCCACATTGATGGAAAACCCCAGCAAGTGCAGGAGGTCGCCCGTAGTCTGAAGGTGGTTAAATACTGCCTGGGGCGAGCCCGCCTTCAACAACCAGTCGAGATAGGGGAAGACACCCCTGACCTGCGCAGATGAGCTGCGACTAGCGCCATCACTTTCGTGAACAGCCGAGGGGCACTGGTAAGGCCGAAGGGGAGCCCGGCAAACTGAAAAGGTGGCATGGCCATGCAGACTCGAAGGGGAGAAAGTAGCCCCTCCGGTCGAGCTGCACACACACTTGTCGTAAGTGACAGATGGTGAATCGTCCCACCCACTGGCATGGGATGCGCCCCGAAGTTCAGACAAGGAAGGCTTCAAGGTAGACGGCGAGGGGACTGAACCTCACACTGTCCCCCGGAGCAACCTCGACGGCCGCCGTGCCCACGGGCACGCCAACTCTGGTTCTGAGCGGGCTTTTGACTGAATGAACGGCCAGGGGTGCCTCTGTCATGGCCACAAAAGGAATGAAACGTGGACGTGGCCAGGCGCGTGGGGGAAAGGCTTAAGGACTTGGCCGTATCTCTAGAGTCCTTAAAACGCTCCAGTGCTGTGTCAGCCTTATCAAAGGGCATGTTCATGAGCGAGCGAGCTCTGAACATCCAGGGAAAACCCAGTGGACCTCAGCCAGGCATGGAGCCGAAGCGCAACGGTCGTGGAAATTGCTTTACTGAGGGAGTCCACGGTGTCCAAGCTTCAACGAATGGCGAATCTAGCCGCGCCCTTACCCTCAGCCACAGCCTGAGACAGCACAGTCTGCATCTCTGCCGGGCACCGAGGCAACACCTCAGTCACAGAATCCCACACCGCATGGGAATAGCGGCACAGAAGGCATGTGGTGTTCACTGACCGCAGTGCTAAGCTGGCCGAAGAGAACAACCGCTTGCCAAACTGCTCCAATCTCTTAGAGTTCTTATCCAGCGGAGCCGTGGGAAAGGCACTCAGACGTAGAAGTTTGAATGACTAGACTTTGGGTGTAGGATGAGTGGTCAGAAAGACAGGGTCACCCGGCGCCGGGCGATGATGCTTGGCGACGTTCTTATCCACAGGGGCCCCTGTGGCGGGCCGAGACCATGTACCCAACAAGATTTAAGTGAGGGCATCATTAAAGGGCAGCAGCTGCCCCGATGAAATGGACTTCAGCTGGAGCACCTCAGTGAGGAGATTTGTCTTCAGGGTCACCATGAGGAGATCGAGGTTAAGGCCCTCAGCAGCTAGACGAAGCACCACCGTATACGAGGCGCCTTCCTCCGTAGTGGGCGGGGAGAGGCAACCCCCGGATCAGAGGAGCCGTCGAAGCCACCGGCCTCGTCCAAGTCATCCACCCAGTCCTGCTCAAAATCACACTGACTAGTAAGTGGGTCCTCAAACCCTTCCCAGTCATCCTCATCTGGCGGCATCGTAGGTACAGGCCTATGCGGCAGGGCAGGGACCGGTTAAGGAATAAAGGCGTAGGGAATGGCGTGGCAGAGCCGGCGCCGGTTCCCAATTCGGATCCCAGGCGGGGACAAATCCCTCCAGGAACCGGGGCAGGATCCTGCAGCGCCGGAGACCCTTGGGCTGGATACGCCGAAGGAGTCGATGGATCAGCAGGATCCAGACACGGGACCGCGGGGCCCGAAGGCGCACCGGCAGGAGGCCGAGGCCTATACAGGTGGTCCATGGCAGCAAGGAATTCTTGCATTTGTGCGGGAGTCGCTGACGGACCCGGGTAAGGCAGGTAGGCCGCGGGACTCCCAGGCTCCAAAGGAGCTGCAAGGGCGGAGTCCCTGTCCCCCTCGTCCGCATCCGGGAACCGACGGGAGGACGGCGGAGAGCGAAAACGCTTCAACGTCTTTTTGTGCCGCTTCCTACCCGAATCCGAAGGGGAAGAGGAGTGGTGGTGGTGACGGCTCCGCAAGCGGTCACGGGAACGACCCCTGGATCTCGAACGGCGCGGGGACAAGTGCCAAACTTCAAACAACCTCCAGTGCCGTTCCCTCAGTGCCTTCGGGGCCATACCCCTACAGTCCAGCAATACACACACGGTGAGCCTGCTCAGCTGCTGGAAGCGACCGAAGCCTGCAGGAGCAGCCAGCGCAGGCCACAGGTGTGCCCTGTTAGCTGCCACACACACTCAGCTTCGGTGACAGCTGAGACTATGCATTAAGCGTAACCATGCATTTAAGTGCAATGATGCAGAGTACCACACTGAAATGCGTTAGTGAGTGGTACTTGGCAGGACTGGAGAAGGAACTGCAGTTTTAAGGAGAACAATGCGCTGGTCTGAATCTAAGATAAACCACCTCATACCCTCCACATGCGAATTTGGTGACAATGGGTATGCGCAGGTTGAAGCAACAGGCCGCGTTGGTGGTAGAAAATGTCTGTCTGGTTGTGGTTAGGTAGGCGTTCGTTTGTTGCACATGGTAGTTTATGAATATGAAGTGGTGTACATGTCAATAATTTGGGGAGGGTGCACATATGGAGTGGTGGAAGAGTATGTAGTGTCAGGAAGAGCTGCTGCATGATCCTGCTTCATTCATATTTAAGGTAAAGCCTATCAGTTTCCAATTCCTGTCTCTTAGACTTCCCATTCACTTCAGCAAAGTTTACTCCAAAAAGTTTATCTCCATGAAGTGCTAGCAATAGGAACGCACAAGGAATATAAACGTTAGGAAGCATACAAGTGCTGATAACTATGTTGATGTTTTGGGACTTAAATATGCTTGTTTTATAGCTGTTGGAAAGATGCCGAAGGTTCTAATTGACTTGCTGGGTTTGAACCTGTGAGCAAAAAGTTAAATCCAGTACTCATCTTGCTCTCAGCGCGACCCGCCCAGGTAGCAGTGCGTAGTCTGAGGCCAGCAAAAAGCCTACCGGGGGACTGCGAGGCCCAGAAAACACCGCTCCTCGTAGCCGGCGCCTCTTCCCCCGGCGGCCACGCCCACTGCATCGAACGCTGCCTTAAAACCTTTCGCGACACCCGCTGCGCGGGTGCCGCTCACTGACCTGCTCCTGTGTGACCAGCAAAGGATTTCTTCCCTTCATTTTCCAAACCGCATTCCCTGAGGCTGAGGTCGGCTGGTGGGAGCACGACTGCAATCGGCAGTCCTTCATCTTGCTCTCAGCGCGACCCGCCCAGGTAGCAGTGCGTAGTCTGAGGCCAGCAAAAAGCCTACCGGGGGACTGCGAGGCCCAGAAAA
Organism: Lissotriton vulgaris; assembly: GCF_964263255.1. Lineage (NCBI taxonomy): Eukaryota > Metazoa > Chordata > Amphibia > Caudata > Salamandridae > Lissotriton > Lissotriton vulgaris. The sequence continues at coordinate 196,702,891 of NC_141698.1, read as the reverse complement.
CACCGCTCCTCGTAGCCGGCGCCTCTTCCCCCGGCGGCCACGCCCACTGCATCGAACGCTGCCTTAAAACCTTTCGCGACACCCGCTGCGCGGGTGCCGCTCACTGACCTGCTCCTGTGTGACCAGCAAAGGATTTCTTCCCTTCATTTTCCAAACCGCATTCCCTGAGGCTGAGGTCGGCTGGTGGGAGCACGACTGCAATCGGCAGTCCTTCATCTTGCTCTCAGCGCGACCCGCCCAGGTAGCAGTGCGTAGTCTGAGGCCAGCAAAAAGCCTACCGGGGGACTGCGAGGCCCAGAAAACACCGCTCCTCGTAGCCGGCGCCTCTTCCCCCGGCGGCCACGCCCACTGCATCGAACGCTGCCTTAAAACCTTTCGCGACACCCGCTGCGCGGGTGCCGCTCACTGACCTGCTCCTGTGTGACCAGCAAAGGATTTCTTCCCTTCATTTTCCAAACCGCATTCCCTGAGGCTGAGGTCGGCTGGTGGGAGCACGACTGCAATCGGCAGTCCTTCATCTTGCTCTCAGCGCGACCCGCCCAGGTAGCAGTGCGTAGTCTGAGGCCAGCAAAAAGCCTACCGGGGGACTGCGAGGCCCAGAAAACACCGCTCCTCGTAGCCGGCGCCTCTTCCCCCGGCGGCCACGCCCACTGCATCGAACGCTGCCTTAAAACCTTTCGCGACACCCGCTGCGCGGGTGCCGCTCACTGACCTGCTCCTGTGTGACCAGCAAAGGATTTCTTCCCTTCATTTTCCAAACCGCATTCCCTGAGGCTGAGGTCGGCTGGTGGGAGCACGACTGCAATCGGCAGTCCTTCATCTTGCTCTCAGCGCGACCCGCCCAGGTAGCAGTGCGTAGTCTGAGGCCAGCAAAAAGCCTACCGGGGGACTGCGAGGCCCAGAAAACACCGCTCCTCGTAGCCGGCGCCTCTTCCCCCGGCGGCCACGCCCCCATCTCCTCCCTCTATATTCACGCAGCCTCCAACGCGCCGCGGGTCGCGCCGCGGGTCGCAGCCCGGGGCGAAGACCCGGGCAAAGACTGGGCCGTTCTAGGCCGTTAGAGGCTGGTAGAGACTGGACTGGGCCCCCCTCCTTGATTTTAAAATATTTATCTGATTACCCCTTTTTAGCAATATCTTTATGACCCACCATATCCCAATAATCTGACAAGATTAGCAATGGTCCTCACGCGAGGGAACAAAACTAAAACTAAAACCCTCAGCGCAGCAGGTAAATTGCTAGGCCCCATGGACGATTTCCTAGCAAAGGCAAACACTCTTATAGATGAAAGTATCACACTCATTGAGGAAAGGGTATCATTAGACCTAGCATTTGCAAAAAGATCCTCATTAGGCATCCTGGCAGAAGCTAGATCCCCACATTCAGAGCCGATTCCAACTAGAGAGAGACGCAGCCTACCAAATACAGTGGACCTGTCGGTATCCCAGCTAGCGGACTCTCTACTCAGCTTTGACCTAGAAAAAACCCCCGAACTACTCCCAATAACGCCCGTAGAAATCTCCTCTGCAGAAAAAAGACTAGAAAGGGGGAGGAGGGAAGGAGCAATTAGCAAGAAAAGGGCATCAAAAAACCCAACTACCCAAGTAAACCTGCCATTAACATCAACTATCCCACAAATCCAAGACGAAAGGGCGACCCACGTCGAGGTCTTAGCGTCAGTTCACCAGGCGGTGACGGAGTCATCTCCTCTGATAGTTTTGGACCCTTATCCCACAGAAGTAACCCAGGTGGAGTTGAACGCAATTGAGGCACACGATTTAACACTATCTAATATAGCCACAGTAGTCAAACAAGCCTTACAACCACTAGAACTTCGGCTAGCCACCATAGAACTCCAAATATCTAAGCTACTAAAAAATCACCACCATCCATTGCCACCATGCCCTCAAAAACCATCACAAATTAATAGTAAAAAAACAGCAAACAATAATGTACCAATGGTTAATCCACCCGCACCTAACCCACAACAAAAGTCTCTTCGGATAATTACTCCAAACTCTTCGACCAACAAAAATAGTCTAAATTTAACTAAAACAACAAAAAGTGCAATAGCCCAAAGTTCTACCAGCAATCTACAACAGACTACCGCTCTGACTTCCCCAGCTGTGTCTGCCACCGCGGTACCTGTCATAACTCCCGCAATCCCGACGGTACCGAGCAGTACAGCTAATAAAACCTCAGGGAAAACTACTCATAATGCAAATACAAAAACCTTACCTACTCCCCCTGTACCGCCAAAAACACCTGCGGGCAGGCCCAAAAGAAATACTGCGGGAAATCCCGGTCCCCCAAGACGCCCAGTAGATTTCCCTCCAGAAGCCTCACATTATGTGGCAGTCATGGCCGGAGTGCCAGAACTAACAGACTCAACCCCAGAACCAGTTTGGTCCCTAAAAAATAAAGTTCAGCACTGGCTACAGACTAACCGCCCAATTCCATCTTCTTGGCGCGGAAGAATCAGATCTGTAGCCAGAGCCCCATGGGTGGGTAATACCCGTAAAACTATTCCCGGGGACTGTATCGCAATCACTTTTGAGGATCCCCGAATAGCGGATTATGTCTGTGCCTGGGAAGACATCACCCCAAACGGAGGAATCAAGATCAAGTCCCTCCCCTTTTTTTACCCCTTTAGACAAGCAGATAGTTATCCACAGGAACAAGAGCCCCCCTGGTCCGTCCCATTCCCCAGGCAGGATGATTTTTCAAACACCAATCATAATGGCCCCTATAATCAATACGAGCCAGATTATTCGTGGCACCCAGTGAGGCAACGCCGCCAGGGAGGAAGGTGGGACGAGAGAAGACCTTATACTCACTGGCCCCCATATAGAGAGCAACCACGATGGGATCCATGGCAAAACATCCCGCTAAATAATAGATTTAGCGGCTTAGAAATGGTCGATTGACCATCAATAGCAGCTCCTCCCATCGATATCCAACTTCCTTCCCCTCTGCAGCCCAAAACCCTTCCCCCACCTATCAGCAACAAAGTTACGACAATCTCGGATGTAGAACTGGCCGATGACTCCCCATCCCTCACGGTTTGCTATTGGAACATCGCGGGCCTCCGAACTAAAATTGAGGATGGCGCCGCGCAGAAGTTTCTAGCCCCATATCAAATAATCTGTCTTCAGGAGACATGGGCCGTAGAAGAATTCCATCTACAAGGCTTTAAAACTTATAATGTTCCAGCCCTACCTAGTATAATGGGCAGACCAAAAGGTGGGCTAACAATTTATATCTCAAATTCTTTATCTCTTAAGAAAGTGGTCACACTTTCCAAGGATGATAACCATCAAATATTATCACTTACTTTTCCAAACAAAGATACCATTATTTTGACCAACATATACAATAACTTAGCGGAAGACAATTTTACAACCCTTCTTGCCACTATAACTGATAAATTAAAACAACTACTCTATCAGAGCCCGGCAGACAAAGCAACTCACGTAATCTGGGGCGGTGATTTCAATCTCCATCCCTGCACAGCCCCTAATCCAACGTCCTGTGGGATTGTAGACGAACTTAATGTCCCATTAGCACACCTTGCACACACCAAACTAGGAAACCTAATTAACATCGCCCTATCAGATCTGGACCTCCAGATTGCTAACTATGGAAAAGCTGACCCAAATGATTTTACACCAACTTACGTGGGTAGAGGACATAAGACAACCGTAGATTTCATATTCCTGTCCCAAACCCTAACGTCAAAATTTAAAGACTTTGAAGTCATACCCACTCCTTATAGCGATCATGCAGCCCTAACACTAACAATGTTATTGCCTGCCAACTCTTCCTATAAAACAGAGATGGCGACCACCCTCAGGCAAAATAAGATCGAGATCAGTAAACGTAATGGACTAACTATCAGATGGGCTAAAATTAACCCCTCCGATATTATGAAAAAATTAATAACGCGGTCCCACTCAAACATAATGAATTGTCTCGACCTTACAACTAGCCACAAAGAAGTCTTGAGAAATTTTAACTTAATTTTAGATGTCATAAAAGACCTGCTCACTACAAAACCCAAAATAAATCGCCCCACAAAACCAAAGTGGTTTAATCACAATTGTACAGCGGCACTATCTGAGCTGAAATCAGCACTCAAAAATAATCCACGTGATGCGGCCCAGATACAGTCGCTCAGGCGGCAATATACAGGAGAAAGAAAGTTGAGAATTGCCCAATTAAAGCAGAAGCTATGGGATGACCTCCACCATGGTGCAGTCTCACGAAATAGCGAGCTCTTTTGGCGCACGGTCAGAACCCCATATCTCATAGAAAGAGATACTCCAAAAATAGAAGTAGCGATCGATGAGAACACCTGGGTTTCTCACTTCGAGGAAATCTTTAGGAATACTCTTCCAACAGAATCCCCTCTTCCCAAGGTAAAATATCCCATTATGGTCCCGTTTGATATCCCAGATCTTATAGTCGCTCTCCAGAACAGCAAAACAGGCAAGGCACCAGGACCCGACGGGGTCCCGGTGGACCTTTTTAAAAGCAATCAAGACCTCTGGGCCCCCATTTTAACCAGAGTATGTATAGCAGCAGCAACAGAGGGAATCCTAACATCTTGGACAAAATCAATAATGGTCCCCATTTTCAAAAAGGGGGACCGACAAGATGTAAAGTGCTACCGGCCCATTTCACTGCTGGACTCGCTCGGGAAAGTGGTGGGGAGAGTGATTCTAGAGCGTCTCCAGCAGTGGACTGAGGATCGGGGCATAATCTCGGATATCCAATTTGGATTCCGAGAAGGATTTGGTACCCTAGAGCAGGTCCTTAACCTTACATTAATAATAGGGAAGTACACACAGGCCATTCCTACCAAGCTATACTTGGCCTTTGTAGACCTTTCCGCAGCTTTCGACTGCGTGTCGCACAAGAAGCTGTGGAGGGTCCTAGCCCAACTGGGAATAGACCCACCCCTTTTAGATTTCCTAAAAGAACTCTACTCCGGGGCCACAGCTAGAGTTCGATTTGGCCTCAATGGTGAGTTGACGTCTCCGTTTAGCGTAGGGCGTGGGGTCAGGCAGGGATGTGTCCTGGCCCCCTTCCTCTTCTCACTCTACACCAATGGTTTGGAGGAGGAGATGCTGGGGGGGGCCCAGGACCTCCCACGCATAAACCGCCGCCTGATCCCAGCCCTGCTCTACGCGGATGACGCCGTCATCCTAGCACGTACACCCAAAGAGCTCCAAAAAGCAGTGAATAGATATACGTCCTTTATGGGCAATCTAGATCTCAAGGTGAACGTAAAAAAAACGTTCATTATGACAGTTGGCAGACACCGGAAAAAAACCTACCCCATAGTCCTTAACAATCAAAAGCTTGAATCCACGTCACAATATCCCTATTTGGGAGTAGTGATAGACGATCAACTCTCTTGGAAGCAAGCAGTGAACACAAGGGCACTTTTATTTAGGAGATCCATTGCAGCACTAAAATCTTTTTCTCAGAAATTAGGCAAGAGACCGCCAATAGAGCTACTTAAGATTTACAAAGCCAAATGCCAGGCCATAGCGATATATGGTGCAGGAGTCTGGGGGTATGCTGATGTCAGCCCTATTCAAAGAGTGGAAAACACTTTAAGATTCTTGCTATCAACCCCCAAGGGCACCTCAATTTATGCAATGCACCAAGAATTAGCCATACCCCACTTAGAGGATTTAATTAAAATTGAACCTCTGATGTTGTGGAGACGCATCTGGAAATCAACTAAAAATGTTTTGACTCAAACCATCATCACAGATGCAATGCATATGGACAATGCAGCAAAAATAAAGTGGCTCCTATATGTTAAGAACTTTCTTACCGACTTAGGCCTCGAAAGCTACTATTCAGACCCAACAACTATAACGGACATCTCAAAAAATCATTTGAAACGCTACGCAATATCACACCTGGAATCGTTAAGACTCACCTCCAACGCTACAAAAGCGGCAGTGATCCATTCAAATATGATCCAAATAGCCACCGTCATTCACCCATATCTGGAACTCCAAATTCCAAACTACGAGAGAATGCTCATTACAAGATTCAGGCTAAACATGTTTTTTAGAATGGTCACTTTCCGTCACAAAACTGCTGGGATGCTATACTCCCGCCTTGCCCTTGTGACGGCACTTCAACGCAGTCGAATCTGCACGTGATCCTCCTTTGTAAATATCATCAAGCCCATAGAAAGATCTGGCTTTTACCGATACTGAAATCCTGGGGATTGAGACAGTGCAGACCTGCTCTTTTAAGACTGCAAATGTTGGAAACACCGAATGTCTGTTATTTTGTCAGTAACTTTTTAAAGTGCATTATGAAGCATAGAAAGAATCTTTGAAAAACCCTGCCAGTCTGAGAACAAGCGTACTTTGCACATTTTTCCTGATTAACTTCTCTCTTTTAACCGTGAAATGAATTTTATCTGAATCATATGTAACATGTTTACTTTTACTGTGCTTTGATATTTGTGTACTTTTATGGTTTTTCCACTGTGAATAAGCCGAATAAAGATTTATATATATATACTTAAAAAGAAAGCAACAGGCAACTGCGCCACCAGACAAGTCTTCATTTATGAGATGTTTCACTGTGGAATAACCAATGTGTTATTTTGCATTATCATAGCAAAGGCCAATTTTTCCATTGGCAGTGGCACAAGGTGAAAAAGGAGTCATAAGAAGGAGGTAAAACAAAAACAGTAGATGACCCCGCATCACAAGACATTAAATGAAAACTTTCCAAATAGATTTACACACTTTTTCAAAAGGGAGATGCGTTCTGACTCATAAATTAGGTCAACTCACTGATTTCACTGAGCCTAGAGGTACCACACTACACATTCCTCTCAGTCAGCTTACAACATTTCATGTAAAGCGCACCAACAACTTTGGGTCAAGTTTTGCGCTATCTAAAATTTCACAACAAAAAATTAACAGTGGAAGGAGGGTGGTAGACAAACAGCGTCCAATCTAGAAACTAGGGAACTTCCAGTTTCGGGGGAGGCTCAACATCCTGCGATTGTTCACAAATCACTTAATCACCACCAGAGTGATCTTAAGTAGGAAATCACAGGAAATTGTTACCTCAAGGAGCTCGCGCCCCCTTTCTCTTCACAATGGCTCACAAATTTGCTGGATCACAGTCACTGAACCTTAGTTATCATTTACTGTAATGCAATTGGTGCTCATGTAAAGCGCATCGAAGTCTTCAGGTCAAGTTTGTTCTATCTTAAGTAGCCAAATTAAAATAAAAGAACAAACAGCGGGAGAGGGTTGGGAAACAAGTACAAGGGAATGTGGGAAACAACAGCAGGAGGTGGGAGTTCAAAGGGTGCAGTGGAAAGATGGACCAAGAACTCGTATGGAGTCTGGGCCTGAAATTTTAGAAAAAGTAAGTTGGAAGCGCGCGGCCAGTGGAAGGACACTGGCCCAGAACAGGTACTTGGTCCAAGCTCCAGGGAACAGACGAAGCTAAGGAAAGAAGAAAGGAAGTGCAACCCGATTAGGTCAGAAGCTGCTGCTGACCTTTGAAAAGCAAGAAAAGGAGAGTGACCTACGAATGGTAAGTAATTGATGGGCTATGAGTGGGCTGTAAGCCCCTTTTGAGATTTTTTTTCATTACAAAAAATTTCATAGGCAAAGCGCTTGCGCTGTGCAGGCAAAACCTAAAAAAGTTATTAACCTTCAGAAACAATCTTTCTGGTGGATACTCTATCTTCCTTCTGATTCTCCAGTTGAGCTGGATCTTGAAACTTTCATACCTCCCTAGAGTGGGTAGGAGACACTGCCTTCTTCTCCGTGCCCAAAGCAATGTCATTGTAACATCACTGTAGATGATGAAATGGGGAATGGAGCTCTAGATAAGTGTTGAAAGCCACAGAAAGAAAGAAACTGACATCAGTATGCACAGTTGGCGCATATATACGGCTTTGCTCCATTATTTCTAGAGTAGTATGGAATCAGTGAGGAGCGGAGGATTGCACCTAGCAACACCAAGGAGCATTGCAAAAAGGTTTTCTGATCCAATCTGACGCCTGGTGAATATTCTAAAGGAAAAGATTCTGTGGTTTAGAAGGCAAATTATTTGAGTTCACTTTGCTTGTTGAGGCTTGTATCACAAGAGTTTTCGGAGTCTGGCTTTGGGTTAAAAAGTCTGGATCATCAAGAGGTGGCCTGTGTCCCATGGTTACAGGTCGACTGACCAAGTAAGCCGAGCACAGCTTCACCCATGTTGTTGTCCGTGTTCCTGCGAACCTCACTGTAGTGTAATAAAGGTTCTGAATAGGCATTCAGTCAAGGACCATGGCAGTGAAGGGTGCACTCGTCAATGGATGGGCCTGGTGGGTACTCATGTTTATTTGCTG